>NC_084555.2:53855000-53947500 GCF_033978685.3 Nerophis lumbriciformis | reverse complement strand
AATTATTTAAAAAAAATATTCCCCCATGTCCCTTTAGGGGCTCCGTAGGATACATTGTGGATATCTAAAGGGAAATGGGGGAAGAAAACAATTTTAAATCTTTTTTTTTTTTTTTAGCACAAGAAACTTTTTATAAAGTTATAAAAAAAAATTGTTTTAATTTTATATATATATATATATATATATATATATTTTTAGACATTTATCTTGTGCGCACAAGATACATGTCTAAAAATTTTTATTTTTTTTAAATTATAAAACTTTTTTTTTTTTTTTTTATAACTTTATAAAAAGTTTCTTGCGCACGAGATACATGTCTTAAAAAATAAAAATAAATAAAAATAAAAAAATTATTTAAAAAAAATATTCCCCCATGTCCCTTTAGGGGCTCCGTAGGATACATTGTGGATATCTAAAGGGAAATGGGGGAAGAAAAAAATTTTAAATCTTTTTTTTTTTTTTTAGCACGAGAAACTTTTTATAAAGTTATAAAAAAAAATTGTTTTAATTTTATATATATATATATATATATATATATATATATATATATTTTAGACATTTATCTTGTGCGTACAAGATACATGTCTAAAAAAATTTTTTTAAATTTTATATATATATATATATATTTTTTTTTTAGACATTTATCTTGTACGCACAAGATACATGTCTAAAAAAAATTTTTTTTTTTAAATTATAAAACTTTTTTTTTTTTTTTTATAACTTTATAAAAAGTTTCTTGCGCACGAGATACATGTCTTAAAAAATAAAAAAATAAAAAAAAATAAAAATTATTAAAAAAAAATATTCCCCCATGTCCCTTTAGGGGCTCCGTAGGATACATTGTAAAGGGACATGGGGGAAGAAAACAATTTTAAATCTCTTTTTTTTTTAGCACGAGAAACTTTTTATAAAGTTATAAAAAAAAAATTTTTTAATTTTATATATATATATATATATATTTTTTTTTTTGACATTTATCTTGTGCGCACAAGATACATGTCTACAATTTTTTTTTTAAATTTTATATATATATATATATATATATATATATTTTTATATATATATATATATATATACATATATATATATATTTTTTTTTAGACATTTATCTTGTGCGCACAAGATACATGTCTAAAAAAATTTTGTTTTTTTTAAATTATAAAACATTTTTTTTATAACTTTATAAAAAGTTTCTTGCGCATGAGATACATGTCTTAAAAAAAAAAAATAAATAAAAATAAAAAAATTATAAAAAAAAAAAATTCCCCCATGTCCCTTTAGGGGCTCCGTAGGATACATTGTGGATATCTACAGCCTTATATTTGCTATGATCTTAAAAAAGTCATATAGGGGAAAGTTTTTTTTCAAGGTTATGGCGATGATAAATAAAATAAAAAAAAGTCAATGATTTAATATGATGTAGTTTCTCTTTATTTTTTATTTTCATCACATACATGTGTGACAAAATTAAAACATTATTTTTTGGGGGGGGGGGGAAGCAAAATGAGCACAATGCTTGTTCAACGTGAACAAAGACGATCACAAATGCTTTGTTGCATTCATGCAAACTGCGTGAAAGTGAACTAACTCTCTAAAGCTTCAATACGTGCTTGTCATGTGGCGCCCTCTACTGTCTGCTTGGAGAGCTGCAGCACGTCTCTCGGACTCTGCAGCAGAGGCGTGTCCATCTGAGGCTGAAGATGGAACTTCTGCATCAGCTCCTGAGAAAAGGGAGCAAGGAAAAGAAAAAAGTGGGCGGGGTCAATGATGAAGACACCTGGGCTGCTGACTCTCACCTGCTGGGTGAGTTTGGCCCAGTGGGCGAGGACGTCCTCCTCGGATAAGAGTCCGCCAGCAACGAGCCTCCGCACCAAAAACAGGAAGTTGTTCCACTAAAGAGACAAGTTAGTAGTTCTCAATTATCTGCTGTCACGCCCCCCCGAAGGTTTGTGTTGATTTTTTCATCTGAATGTGTCAAGATAGTTCTAGAAATGCTATTACGCCATTTCCTCTGACATACCCTTTCCCCGTACACCTCACACACCCCCCCCACACACACACAAATTTTGCACGTTTACATTTTTCTAGGTAACATAATTTTTCACGCCCCCCCGAAGTGAATGTTTATTTATGTATCTGTACGTGTTAAGATACACACTATTGCCTCTCACGCCCCCCAAAGTACATGTTTATTTATCAATCTGTACGTGTCAAGACATAGGCTATTGCCTCTCACGCCCCCCCTTGAAAGTGAATGTTTAATCATCTATCTGTAATTTTTCACGCCCCCCCGAAGTGAATGTTTATTTATGTATCTGTACGTGTTAAGATACACCCTATTGCCTCTCACGCCCCCCCCAAAGTAAATGTTTATTTATCTATCTGTACGTGTCAAGACATAGGCTATTGCCTCTCACGCCCCCCCTTGAGAGTGAATGTTTATTCATCTATCTGTACGTGTCAAGACATACGCTATTGCCTCTCACTTCCCTCTGAAGTGAATGTTTATTTATCTATCTGTAAGTGTCAAGATATAAGCTATTGCCTCTCACCCCCCCCCCGAAGTGAATGTTTATTTATGTATCTGTACGTGTCAAGATACACACTATTGCCTCTCACGCCCCCCCCCCAAAGTAAATGTTTATTTATCTGTCCGTACGTGTCAAGACATAGGCTATTGCCTCTCACACCCCCCCTTGAAAGTGAATGTTTAATCATCTATCTGTACGTGTCAAGACATACGCTATTGCCTCTCACGCCCCTCTGAAGTGAATGTTTATTCATCTATCTGTACGTTTCAAGACATACGCTATTCCCTCTGAAGTGAATGTTTATTTATCTATCTGTAAGTGTCAAGATATAAGCTATTGCTTCTCACCCCCCCCCCCGAAGTGAATTTTTATTTATCAATTTGTACGTGCCAAAGTATACGCTATTGCCTTTCATCCCCCCCGAAGTGAATGTTTATTTATGTATCTGTACGTGTCAAGACATACGCTATTGCCTCTCACGCCCCCCCAAAATAAATGTTTATTTATCTATCTGTACATGTCAAGACATACCGTATTGCCTCTCACGCCCCCCTTGAAAGTAAATGTTTATTCATCTATCTGTACGTGTCAAGACATACGCTATTGCCTCTCACTTCCCTCTGAAGTGAATGTTTATTTATCTATCTGTAAGTGTCAAGATATAAGCTATTGCCTCTCACCCCCCCCCCGAAGTGAATGTTTATTTATGTATCTGTACGTGTCAAGATACACACTATTGCCTCTCACGCCCCCCCCCAAAGTAAATGTTTATTTATCTGTCCGTACGTGTCAAGACATAGGCTATTGCCTCTCACACCCCCCCTTGAAAGTGAATGTTTAATCATCTATCTGTACGTGTCAAGACATACGCTATTGCCTCTCACGCCCCTCTGAAGTGAATGTTTATTCATCTATCTGTACGTTTCAAGACATACGCTATTCCCTCTGAAGTGAATGTTTATTTATCTATCTGTAAGTGTCAAGATATAAGCTATTGCTTCTCACCCCCCCCCCCGAAGTGAATTTTTATTTATCAATTTGTACGTGCCAAAGTATACGCTATTGCCTTTCATCCCCCCCGAAGTGAATGTTTATTTATGTATCTGTACGTGTCAAGACATACGCTATTGCCTCTCACGCCCCCCCAAAATAAATGTTTATTTATCTATCTGTACATGTCAAGACATACGGTATTGCCTCTCACGCCCCCCTTGAAAGTAAATGTTTATTCATCTATCTGTACGTGTCAAGACATACGCTATTGCCTCTCACTTCCCTCTGAAGTGAATGTTTATTTATCTATCTGTAAGTGTCAAGATATAAGCTATTGCCTCTCACCCCCCCCCCCGAAGTGAATGTTTATTTATGTATCTGTACGTGTCAAGATACACACTATTGCCTCTCACGCCCCCCCCCAAAGTAAATGTTTATTTATCTATCCGTACGTGTCAAGACATAGGCTATTGCCTCTCACGCCCCCCCTTGAAAGTGAATGTTTATTCATCTATCTGTACGTGTCAAGACATACGCTATTGCCTCTCACGCCCCTCTGAAGTGAATGTTTATTTATCTATCTGTAAGTGTCAAGATATAAGCTATTGCCTCTCACCTCCCCCACCCCCAAGTGAATGTTTATTTATGTATCTGTACGTGTCAAGATACACACTATTGCCTCTCACGCCCCCCAAAGTACATGTTTATTTATCTATCTGTACATGTCAAGACATACGGTATTGCCTCTCATGCCCTACATTGAAAGTAAATGTTTATTCATCTATCTGTACGTGTCAAGACATACGCTATTGCCTCTCACGCCCCTCTGAAGTGAATGTTTATCTATCTGTACGTGTCAAGACATACGCTATTGCCTCTCACGCCCCTCTGAAGTGAATGTTTATTTATCTATCTGTAAGTGTCAAGATATAAGCTATTGCCTCTCACCCCCCGCCCCCGAAGTGAATGTTTATTTATCAATCTGTACATGTAAAGACATACGCTATTGCCTCTCACGCCCCACCCTGAAGTGAATGTTTATTCATCTATCTGTATGTGTCAAGATATACGCTATTGCCTTTCATGCCCTCTTAAGTTAATTTTTATTTGTTTATACATCCGTATGTGTCAAGATATACGCTACTGCCTCTCACGCCCCCTCCCTGAAGTCAATGTTTATCTATCTGTAAGTGTCAACATATACGCTATTGCCTCTCACGCCCCACCCTGAAGTGAATGTTTATTTATCAATCTGTACATGTAAAGACATACGCTATTGCCTCTCACGCCCCCCCCTGAAGTGAATGTTTATTCATCAATCAGTATGTGCCAAGATATACGCTATTGCCTTTCATGCCCCCTTAAGTTAATTTTTATTTGTTTATACATCCGTATGTGTCAAGATATATGCTACTGCCTCTCACGCCCTCCCTCCCTGAAGTCAATGTTTATCTATCTGTAAGTGTCAACATATACGCTATTGCCTCTCACGACCCACCCTGAAGTGAATGTTTATTTATCAATCTGTACATGTAAAGACATACGCTATTGCCTCTCACGCCCCCACCCTGAAGTGAATGTTTATTTATCAATCTGTACATGTAAAGACATACGCTATTGCCTCTCACGCCCCCCCAAAGTGAATGTTTATTTATCAATCTGTACATGTAAAGACATACGCTATTACCTCTCACGCCCCCCCCTGAAGTGAATGTTTATTTATCAATCTGTACATGTAAAGACATACGCTATTGCCTGTCACGGCCCCCCCTGAAGTGAATGTTTATTTATCAATCTGTACATGTAAAGACATACGCTATTGCCTCTCACGCCCCCCCTGAAGTGAATGTTTATTTATCAATCTGTACATGTAAAGACATATGCTATTGCCTCTCACGCCCCCCCTGAAGTGAATGTTTATTTATCAATCTGTACATGTAAAGACATACGCTATTGCCTCTCACGTCCCCCCCTGAAGTGAATGTTTATTTATCAATCTGTACATGTAAAGACATACGCTATTGCCTCTCACGCCCCCCTGAAGTGAATGTTTATTTATCAATCTGTACATGTAAAGACATACGCTATTGCCTCTCACGCCCCCCTGAAGTGAATGTTTATTTATCAATCTGTACATGTAAAGACATACGCTATTGCCTCTCACACCCCCCTGAAGTGAATGTTTATTTATCAATCTGTACATGTAAAGACATACGCTATTGCCTCTCACGGCCCCCCCTGAAGTGAATGTTTATTCATCAATCTGTACGTGCCAAGATATACGCTATTGCCTTTCATGCCCCCTTAAGTTAATTTTTATTTGTTTATACATCCATATGTGTCAAGATATATGCTACTGCCTCTCACGCCCCCCTCCCTGAAGTCAATGTTTACCTATCTGTAAGTGTCAACATATACGCTATTGCCTCTCACGCCCCCCCTGAAGTGAATGTTTATTTATCAATCTGTACATGTAAAGACATACGCTATTGCCTCTCACGACCCACCCTGAAGTGAATGTTTATTTATCAATCTGTACATGTAAACACATACGCTATTGCCTCTCACGCCCCACCCTGAAGTGAATGTTTATTTATCAATCTGTACATGTAAAGACATACGATATTGCCTCTCACGGCCCCCCCTGAAGTGAATGTTTATTTATCAATCTGTACATGTAAAGACATACGCTATTGCCTCTCACGCCCCCCCCTGAAGTGAATGTTTATTTTTCAATCTGTACATGTAAAGACATACGCTATTGCCTCTCACGCCCCACCCTAAAGTGAATGTTTATTTAGCAATCTGTACATGTAAAGACATACGCTATTGCCTCTCACGCCCCACCCTGAAGTGAATGTTTATTTATCAATCTGTACATGTAAAGACATACGCTATTGCCTCTCACGCCCCACCCTGAAGTGAATGTTTATTTATCAATCTGTACATGTAAAGACATACGCTATTGCCTCTCAGGCCCCACCCTGAAGTGAATGTTTATTTATCAATCTGTACATGTAAAGACATACGCTATTGCCTCTCACGGCCCCCCCGAAGTGAATGTTTATTCATCAATCTGTACGTGCCAAGATATACGCTATTGCCTTTCATGCCCCCTTAAGTTAATTTTTATTTGTTTATACATCCGTATGTGTCAAGATATATGCTACTGCCTCTCACGCCCTCCCTCCCTGAAGTCAATGTTTATCTATCTGTAAGTGTCAACATATACGCTATTGCCTCTCACGACCCACCCTGAAGTGAATGTTTATTTATCAATCTGTACATGTAAAGACATACGCTATTGCCTCTCACGCCCCCACCCTGAAGTGAATGTTTATTTATCAATCTGTACATGTAAAGACATACGCTATTGCCTCTCACGCCCCCCCAAAGTGAATGTTTATTTATCAATCTGTACATGTAAAGACATACGCTATTACCTCTCCCGCCCCCCCCTGAAGTGAATGTTTATTTATCAATCTGTACATGTAAAGACATACGCTATTGCCTGTCACGGCCCCCCCTGAAGTGAATGTTTATTTATCAATCTGTACATGTAAAGACATACGCTATTGCCTCTCACGCCCCCCCTGAAGTGAATGTTTATTTATCAATCTGTACATGTAAAGACATATGCTATTGCCTCTCACGCCCCCCCCTGAAGTGAATGTTTATTTATCAATCTGTACATGTAAAGACATACGCTATTACCTCTCACGCCCCCCCTGAAGTGAATGTTTATTTATCAATCTGTACATGTAAAGACATACGCTATTGCCTGTCACGGCCCCCCCTGAAGTGAATGTTTATTTATCAATCTGTACATGTAAAGACATATGCTATTGCCTCTCACGCCCCCCCTGAAGTGAATGTTTATTTATCAATCTGTACATGTAAAGACATACGCTATTGCCTCTCACGTCCCCCCCTGAAGTGAATGTTTATTTATCAATCTGTACATGTAAAGACATACGCTATTGCCTCTCACGCCCCCCTGAAGTGAATGTTTATTTATCAATCTGTACATGTAAAGACATACGCTATTGCCTCTCACGCCCCCCTGAAGTGAATGTTTATTTATCAATCTGTACATGTAAAGACATACGCTATTGCCTCTCACACCCCCCTGAAGTGAATGTTTATTTATCAATCTGTACATGTAAAGACATACGCTATTGCCTCTCACGGCCCCCCCTGAAGTGAATGTTTATTCATCAATCTGTACGTGCCAAGATATACGCTATTGCCTTTCATGCCCCCTTAAGTTAATTTTTATTTGTTTATACATCCATATGTGTCAAGATATATGCTACTGCCTCTCACGCCCCCCTCCCTGAAGTCAATGTTTACCTATCTGTAAGTGTCAACATATACGCTATTGCCTCTCACGCCCCCCCTGAAGTGAATGTTTATTTATCAATCTGTACATGTAAAGACATACGCTATTGCCTCTCACGCCCCACCCTGAAGTGAATGTTTATTTATCAATCTGTACATGTAAAGACATACGCTATTGCCTCTCACGCCCCACCCTGAAGTGAATGTTTATTTATCAATCTGTACATGTAAAGACATACGCTATTGCCTCTCACGCCCCCCCCTGAAGTGAATGTTTATTTATCAATCTGTACGTGCCAAGATATACGCTATTGCCTTTCATGCCCCCTTAAGTTAATTTTTATTTGTTTATACATCCGTATGTGTCAAGATATATGCTACTGCCTCTCACGCCCCCCTCCCTGAAGTCAATGTTTACCTATCTGTAAGTGTCAACATATACGCTATTGCCTCTCACGCCCCCCCCTGAAGTGAATGTTTATTTATCAATCTGTACATGTAAAGACATACGCTATTGCCTCTCACGCCCCCCCTGAAGTGAATGTTTATTTATCAATCTGTACATGTAAAGACATACGCTATTGCCTTTCATGCCCCCTTAAGTTAATTTTTATTTGTTTATACATCCGTATGTGTCAAGATATATGCTACTGCCTCTCATGCCCCCCTCCCTGAACTTAATGTTTATCTATCTGTAAGTGTCAACATATACGCTATTGCCTCTCACGCCCCACCCTGAAGTGAATGTTTATTTATCAATCTGTACATGTAAAGACAAACGCTATTGCCTCTCACGGCCCCCCCTGAAGTGAATGTTTATTTATCAATCTGTACATGTAAAGACATACGCTATTGCCTCTCACGGCCCCCCCTGAAGTGAATGTTTATTTATCAATCTGTACATGTAAAGACATACGCTATTACCTCTCACGCCCCCCCCCGAAGTGAATGTTTATTTATCAATCTGTACATGTAAAGACATACGCTATTGCCTCTCACGGCCCCCCCTGAAGTGAATGTTTATTCATCAATCTGTACGTGCCGAGATATACGCTATTGCCTTTCATGCCCCCTTAAGTTAATTTTTATTTGTTTATACATCCGTATGTGTCAAGATATATGCTACTGCCTCTCACGCCCCCCTCCCTGAAGTCAATGTTTACCTATCTGTAAGTGTCAACATATACGCTATTGCCTCTCACGCCCCCCCTGAAGTGAATGTTTATTTATCAATCTGTACATGTAAAGACATACGCTATTGCCTCTCACGCCCCCCCTGAAGTGAATGTTTATTCATCAATCTGTACGTGCCAAGATATACGCTATTGCCTTTCATGCCCCCTTAAGTTAATTTTTATTTGTTTATACATCCGTATGTGTCAAGATATATGCTACTGCCTCTCACGCCCCCCTCCCTGAAGTCAATGTTTACCTATCTGTAAGTGTCAACATATACGCTACTGCCTCTCACGCCCCCCTCCCTGAAGTCAATGTTTATCTATCTGTAAGTGTCAACATATACGCTATTGCCTCTCACGCCCCCCTGAAGTGAATGTTTATTTATCAATCTGTACATGTAAAGACATACGCTATTACCTCTCACGCCCCCCCCTGAAGTGAATGTTTATTTATCAATCTGTACATGTAAAGACATACGCTATTGCCTCTCACGCCCCACCCTGAAGTGAATGTTTATTTATCAATCTGTACATGTAAAGACATACGCTATTACCTCTCACGCCCCCCCCCAAAGTGAATGTTTATTTATCAATCTGTACATGTAAAGACATACGCTATTGCCTCTCACGGCCCCCCCTGAAGTGAATGTTTATTTATCAATCTGTACATGTAAAGACATACGCTATTGCCTCTCACGCCCCCCCCTGAAGTGAATGTTTATTTATCTCCAATAACAATGTTACTACAGTTATTATACAGGTTATGGCAAGTAAATGAAGTATTGTTGACCTTTTTTGAATGCAAGTGATTTAGAGGTAAAAATTGCAGCTAGAACGAGCCGATTTTCACACGTTGGAATGCAAAAGAAGAACAACATTTTGCCTTCTTGTCTCTCATAATGATGAGGAAAAATCCCAAAAACTCCAAAAAAAAGTGCAGTTCCTTTTTAACATTTTCAATATGAATATTAATTAATTACCTGGGTGTCACCGGCCGTCAGCACGGCGGTGACGACCAGTGGGGAGAAGAGCAGGTGGACGGGAGCGCGGTCACAGCAGTTTTCCTCCCACATTCGGCTGAGCTGCTCCAGCAGGGCTCTGACGGAAGGCTCGGACCCAGAACCAGAACCAGAACCAGGACGCCCGCTGAAGTCCCCCTGGTCTCCCTGGCTGTGGCTGCATGGAGGCGCCAGCAGGGGCAGCTCGGCAGACACTGAGCACACATGGGGTCAACACATGAACGAGGGCTGGGCGACAGAACCATAGACGTCTTATAAGTAGACGCGGCATTGGCTGCTGTGACGCGGGAAATTGGGCCGCCATCTTGAAGTGGTGATGAGGAGCCGGCGAGCAGCCTAAACTGACAGTTGACCTTGTTTGTGAATGACTGAGCATTTCATGGAAGCTGCTTTTATACCCAATCATGGCACCCACCTGTTCCCAATTAGCCTGTTCACCTGTGGGATGCATACCTGCCAACTTTTGAAATCAGAAAAATGATTGATTGCATTCAGACAGGTTAAAATGTTGCTAAAACCATCACTTTTCTATCAGTCACAGTGACTTTTCAAAACTAAAATATTACAGCAAAAATCATATGGGTTGATTCCATCCATCCATCCATCCATCCATCTTCTTCCGCTTATCCGAGGTCGGGTCGCGGGGGCAGCAGCCTAAGCAGGGAAGCCCAGACTTCCCTCTCCCCAGCCACTTCGTCCAGCTCCTCCCGGGGGATCCCGAGGCGTTCCCAGGCCAGCCGGGAGAGATAGTCTTCCCAACGTGTCCTGGGTCTTCCCCGTGGCCTCCTACCGGTCGGACGTGCCCGAAACACCTTCCTAAGGAGGCGTTCGGGTGGCATCCTGACCTGATGCCCAAACCACCTCATCTGGCCCCTCTCCATGTGGAGGAGCAGCGGCTTTACTTTGAGCTCCCCCCGGATGACAGAGCTTCTCACCCTATCTCTAAGGGAGAGCCCCGCCACCCGGCGGAGGAAACTCATTTCGGCCGCTTGTACCCGTGATCTTGTCCTTTCGGTCATGACCCAAAGCTCATGACCATAGGTGAGGATGGGAACGTAGATGGACCGGTAAATCGAGAGCTTTGCCTTCCGGCTCAGCTCCTTCTTCACCACAACGGATCGATACAGCGTCCGCATTACTGAAGACGCCGCACCGATCCGCCTGTCCATCTCACCATCCACTCTTCCCCCACCCGTCAGTCTACCCCAGGGCAGCTGTGGCTATGAAAGTAGCTTACCACCACCAGGTGTGAATGATTGATGGGTTCTACATGTAAAGCGACTTTGGGTACTTAGAAAAGCGCTATATAAATCCCAGTTATTATTATTATTATTATTACTCGTGAACAAGACTCCAAGGTACTTGAACTCCTCCACTTGGGGCAAGATCTCCTCCCCAAGGAGCAAATTTGACTAAGTGTCTAGGTGCCTGTCCCTTTAAGAAGGCCGGCCTGCTATGGTTCCCAACCTGGGTCCGAAATTTGCTCCTCATATGGGTTGATTGACATGTTTATTCTGTAAACTAACTTCAATAGTTTGAAATTATTTTGACAGTTAATGCCAGTTATCCTGTCAACCTTTCACAAGACTTCAATTTGTTCATTGAAAGTATAAACACTTTTTACAGTAAACAAATGGTAAAACAGTACTAAACAATTCCATTAAAAAAAAAAAAATTGGTGTCATTATTAACTTTCTGTCCAAGCTTGTATAATCTACTGCCTTGTTCAATTGTAAAACATATTCTGTGCCTAAAATTCACATTTCTATCACAATTATCATACTGTAAACATGGTAAGCTAACTTCATTCAAATTAATAGTCCTGTCAATAGCATGGAATTACAATTCAAATGTAGTTTTTTTTGTAAGCCTTTCAAAAGAATTCAAAATGAATGAAAATTAATTGAAGCCATCAGACACTTGAAAAGTGGCACATCACATCTCTAATGTAATCATTTGAACTTTTCAACAGAAATAGCACTGCAAAAATATTAAGGTCATACTTCTGTATTTTGGTAGTTATGCTGTCAACATTTAACAAGATTTCTTCAACTTGGACTTGAAAGCATAAATAGTATAAACACTTTTAACAGTATAACAGTACTAAACAATTCCAATAGATAACATTGGTGTCATTACCTTTTTGTGGCTAAAATCCAAATGTATTCTATCAGATTGATCATACTGCAAAAATGATATGGTAACTTTATGATAAGTTTACTTGAAGTGGCATAAAACACTGAAAGTGATTGTTCCTATAACCTCTTTGTTTCAAATGTTTGTTCCACTTGTGGCAGTCGGGCACCAGCATACCTGTCTTTGACAACTTGAAGTGGCATAAAACACTGAAAGTGATTGTTCCTATAACCCCTTTGTTTTAAATGTTTTATGCCACTTCAAGTTGTCAAAGACGTGCTGTGAAATACAGCCGACAGGATTGCGCACCAAACACGAAGCAGGGCCAAAGCGCATGCATGGTGCAGGAGAACAAAGGACTTCTTTCATTTAAGGTTTGTGATAAACCATCAAACTCATTCGTTAAAAGGACTCTATAGTAATATAAAGTGAGTTTTTCTGGACATTATCATGCAAGAAAAGTTTATTTTTGGGACCGCGATCACCGCGTAATGATTTTTAAAGGTTGCATTACAAACATTTAACTGTCCCATGTGATCAGCCAGTGCGATTGGAAGTTCATGCTCAATTATTGCCTCCGTAAATAAAACTTCGGCATTTATCACATCCAAAGAATCTGTTTGGGCGACGAAAAACGTTGAAAGTTTTCCACTTGTATCGCTAGCAACGGCATTAGACTTGTGTTTTTTTGTCCCAACGTGGTCTTTTACATCGCTAATTCCTCCGTGTCCGATCGAAAAATCTTGTCTGCACAAGGTGCAATTCGCGTAGTTTTCACCCTTTTTGGAACGGATAATTATTCCCGGATAGGCTTTTGAATATTCTTCACGGAATGACTGCAGTTTTCTTTTCGGTTTAAGACTGGTGTTGTACCGAAATATGCCAGACCTCAACCCCATAGAAAATCTGTGGAGGTAGTTGAACGTCTGTGTTGCCCGGCGACAGCCCCAAAACATCACTGCTCTCGAGAAGATCTACATGGAGGAATGGGCCAAAATACCAGCTACTGTGTGTGCAAACCTGGTAAAGACCTATAGTAATCGTTTGACCTCTGTTATTGCCAACAAAGGTTATATTACAAAGTATTGAGTTGAATTTTTGTTCTTGACCAAATACTTATTTTCCACCATAATTTACAAATAAATTCTTTAAAAATCCTACAATGTGAATTCCTGGATTTTTTTTTCACATTCTGTCTCTCACAGTTGAAGTGTACCTATGATGAAAATTACAGACCTTTGTCATCATTTTAAGTGGGAGAACTTGCACAATTGGTGGCTGACTAAATACTTTTTTGCCCCACTGTATATGTGAATGGCCATTTGAATTTACATGTTTAATGTTGTTTGTTATTTTTCCTATTATTCTTTAATATAATTTGGTACCACTTAACCATACATCCTGTGTTCAGTCTTTATTGCTCTCCATTCCTAGAGCTGAATTTAGTTTCTTCTGATCTAGCCCAGACATATCATTCACTGTTTTATTTAGTACTTGTACAGTGGTTTATTGAAGTAACATACAGGTTACATAACTGACTGCGAATCAGAAGATTCTAGGTTTGACTCCTGGCTAGCTCGCCACGTTATGTAACCTGTATGTTGAGTGGTACCAAATTATATTAAAGAATAATAGGAAAAATACTCTGCAGACTCTGCAGCATCGCGTGGACATCGGGGGCGGTGCCACTGGATTGGCAGACCGGGGTGGTGGTTCCTCTCTTTAAGAAGGGGAACCGGAGGGTGTGTTCTAACTATCGTGGGATCACACTCCTCAGCCTTCCCGGTAAGGTCTATTCAGGTGTACTGGAGAGGAGGCTACGCCGGATAGTCGAACCTCGGATTCAGGAGGAACAGTGTGGTTTTCGTCCTGGTCGTGGAACTGTGGACCTGCTCTATACTCTCCGCAGGGTCCTTGAGGGCGCATGGGAGTTTGCCCAACCAGTCTACATGTGCTTTGTGGACTTGGAGAAGGCATTCGACCGTGTCCCTCAGGAAGTCCTGTGGGGAGTGCTCAGAGAGTATGGGGTATCGGACTGTCTGATTGTGGCAGTCCGCTCCCTGTATGATCAGTGCCAGAGCTTGGTCCGCATTGCCGGTAGTAAGTCGGACACGTTTCCAGTGAGGGTTGGACTCCGCCAAGGCTGCCCTTTGTCACCCATTCTGTTCATAACTTTTATGGACAGAATTTCTAGGCGCAGTCAAGGCGTTGAGGGGATCTGGTTTGGTGGCTGCAGAATTAGGTCTCTGCTTTTTGCAGATGATGTGGTCCTGGTGGCTTCATCTGGCCAGGATCTTCAGCTCTCACTGGATCGGTTCGCAGCTGAGTGTGAAGCGACTGGGATGAGAATCAGCACCTCCGAGTCCGAGTCCATGGTTCTCGCCCGGAAAAGGGTGGAGTGCCATCTCCGGGTTGGGGAGGAGACCCTGCCCCAAGTGGAGGAGTTCAAGTACCTCGGAGTCTTGTTCACGAGTGAGGGAAGAGTGGATCGTGAGATCGACAGGCGGATCGGTGCGGCGTCTTCAGTAATGCGGACGCTGTATCGATCCGTTGTGGTGAAGAAGGAGCTGAGCCGGAAGGCAAAGCTCTCAATTTACCGGTCGATCTACGTTCCCATCCTCACCTATGGTCATGAGCTTTGGGTTATGACCGAAAGGACAAGATCACGGGTACAAGCGGCCGAAATGAGTTTCCTCCGCCGGGTGGCGGGGCTCTCCCTTAGAGATAGGGTGAGAAGCTCTGTCATCCGGGGGGAGCTCAAAGTAAAGCCGCTGCTCCTCCACATGGAGAGGAGCCAGATGAGGTGGTTCGGGCATCTGGTCAGGATGCCACCCGAACGCCTCCCTAGGGAGGTGTTTAGGGCACGTCCGACCGGTAGGAGGCCGCGGGGAAGACCCAGGACACGTTGGGAAGACTATGTCTCCCGGCTGGCCTGGGAACGCCTCGGGATCCCCCGGGAGGAGCTGGACGAAGTGGCTGGGGAGAGGGAAGTCTGGGCTTCCCTGCTTAGGCTGCTGCCCCCGCGACCCGACCTCGGATAAGCGGAAGAAGATGGATGGATGGATGGATTAAACATGTAAATTCAAATGGCCATTCACATATACATCAATTCACACAACGTTCAGTTATTTACAACATCAGTATACGTGATTTAGTCCTTGGTTTTTACCAACGATGGTATGAGCGCAACACAAATTCATAGTACATTAAACGGGCCCCGTAAAGTCCACGTTGTGGTGGCAGTGTCCAGAGGGGTTTTAGTGAAGGGACGGGGAAAAAGTGAAGGTTCAGGAGGACCGCAATGAACTCGTTGCGTTTTGGCAAAAAGAAGGGAAAACAGAGGGCGGCTGCTAAGAAGCCTCCTACCAGCCCGGGGTTCGGTTGGGTGGATTCAGTTCAAGTAGTTCGGTTCCAGGCATAAAGCTTCAGACTCTAGTTCAGGGGCTCTAAGCTCGCCATCCAACCTGGCCAATTCCGCAGATAAATCACTCTCAAACACTCCGGCGGACGACCCACGGCTCCGGTAGTCGGCTCCTGCAGCAACCTCACAGTGTGTCCCTCTCGCTCTCACCAGTAGCAGCAGACTTCCGGGTTTTATGCTCGTCTGACAGCCGCGTTAAGTCACGTGACCGCGTGACGTAATGACGCACGCAAGAACAGTTTAGACGACGAAAAATAAATAAAAAGGATATTTAAATGGGGTTTTGTCACCCGGATTACATCAACACTTCCATTGTGATACAGATATCTCCCAGCCCTAACATGAAGACACACTGCATCGGACCTTACAGTACAAGTGTAAAAAAAAATGTGTCAGTGTCGGGCTCACCAAGCTTGCAGGCCAGTAGAACCGTGGAGTTGAGCAGCATCTGCTCTGACAATGCAGTTGAGAACTACAAGAATTAAAAAGGTACAGTGTGATCAAACTAGCACAGAAATAATAATCCAGTGTGCTCGTACCTTCTTGCAGGCCAACGTGTCTCCCACTTGCTGGAAAAGTTTCCTAAGCTGAGAACCACTAGGCAGCTCCTCATCAGTCCTGGGGCCCACGGCGATGCTCAACCAGTCCTGAAAATGATGGATTTGAAAAAAACTTATTTGAGCAGGAATTGGGCTCTCTTCAAAGAGCCATAAAGTCCATCATATTTATCACCTTATGCTTGGAATATGTTTTCTAAGGACTGGAAATGATCCCTGAAGCTTTTAATAACAATCTGAATTGACTTGCACTTGTTTCTAATGATTTGAATGTTGGCCATGAGAAAAAGAGGTGCCTTTCAAAGAGCCGTTGTTTCTCCAATACAAATTAAAAAATATATATATACAGGTAAAAGCCAGTAAATTAGAATATTTTGAAAAACTTGATTTATTTCAGTAATTGCATTCAAAAGGTGTAACTTGTACATTATATTTATTCATTGCACACAGACTGATGCATTCAAATGTTTATTTCATTTAATTTTGATGATTTGAAGTGGCAACAAATGAAAAATCCAAAATTCCGTGTGTCACAAAATTAGAATATTGTGTAAGGGTTCAATTTTGAAGACACCTGGTGCCACAAACTAATCAGCTGATTAACTCAAAACACCTGCAAAGGGCTTTAAATGGTCTCTCAGTCCAGTTCTGAAGCCTACACAAACATGGGGAAGACTTCAGATTTGACAGCTGTCCAAAAGGCAACCATCAACACATTGCACAAGGAGGGAAAGACACAAAAGGTTATTGCTGAAGAGGCTGGCTGTTGTCAGAGCTCTGTGTCCAAACACATTAATGGAGAGGCAAAGGGAAGGAAAAACTGTGGTCAGAAAAAGTGTACAAGCAATAGGGATCACCGCGCCCTGGTTAAGATTGTGAAAAAAAAAACATTCAAAAATGTGGGGGAGATTCAGAAGGAGTGGACAGCTGCTGGAGTCAGTGCTTCAAGATCCACCACCAAGAGACGCTTGAAAGACATGGGTTTCAACTGCCGCATACCTCGTGTCAAGCCACTGTTGACCAAGAAACAGCGCGCAAAGCGTCTCACCTGGGCTAAGGAAAAAAAGAGCTGGACTGCTGCTGAGTGGTCCAAAGTCATGTTTTCTGACGAAAGCAAATTTTGCATTTCCTTTGGAAATCGAGGTCCCAGAGTCTGGAGGAAGACAGGAGAGGCACAGGATCCACGTTGCCTGAAGTCTAGTGTAAAGTTTCCACCATCAGTGATGGTTTGGGGTGCCATGTCATCTGCTGGTGTCGGTCCACTCTGTTTCCTGAGATCCAGGGTCAACGCAGCCGTCTACCAGCAAGTTTTAGAGCACTTCATGCTTCCTGCTGCTGACCTGCTCTATGGAGATGGAGATTTCAAGTTCCAACAGGACTTGGCGCCTGCACACAGCGCAAAATCTACCCGTGCCTGGTTTACGGACCATGGTATTTCTGTTCTAAATTGGCCCGCCAACTCCCCTGACCTTAGCCCCATAGAAAATCTGTGGGGTATTGTGAAAAGGAAGATGCAGAATGCCAGACCCAAAAACGCAGAAGAGTTGAAGGCCACTATCAGAGCAACCTGGGCTCTCATAACACCTGAGCAGTGCCAGAAACTCATCGACTCCATGCCACGCCGCATTAACGCAGTAATTGAGGCAAAAGGAGCTCCAACCAAGTATTGAGTATTGTACATGCTCATATTTTTCATTTTCATACTTTTCAGTTGGCCAACATTTCTAAAAATCCCTTTTTTGTATTAGCCTTAAGTAATATTCTAATTTTGTGACACACGGAATTTTGGATTTTCATTTGTTGCCACTTCAAATCATCAAAATTAAATGAAATAAACATTTGAATGCATCAGTCTGTGTGCAATGAATAAATATAATGTACAAGTTACACCTTTTGAATGCAATTACTGAAATAAATCAAGTTTTTCAAAATATTCTAATTTACTGGCTTTTACCTGTATATCACTAGATCCCCCCAAAAAATACACAAATGTTACACTACTGGTGGGATTTGTGGGAATTAGAGATGTCCGATAAATGCTTTAAAATGTAATATCGGAAATTATCGGTATCGGTTTCAAAAAGTAAAATTGTATGACTTTTTAAAAGGCCGCTGTGTACACGGACGTAGGGAGAAGTACAGAGCGCCAATAAACCTTAAAGGCACTGCCTTTGCGTGCCAAACCAGTCACATAATATCTACGGCTTTTCACACACACAAGTGAATGTAAAGCACACTTGGTCAACAGCCATACAGGTCACACTGAGGGTGGACGTATAAACAACTTTAACTGTTGGAATAATTGTTTGTAAGTTATCACAAAAGAAACGTTGTGTTGCATTGTGTTCCCGATAAGAAGATGAATGCTGTCTTTCGAGGCCTAACAAGAGGAAGAAGGCTCGTGAAACGCCACTGTGATTTCAACACGGACCGATGGCAGGATCTGCTCGACTTCCAGAGGAACTCTCTTTGAAGTGTTAAACGAACTCTCTTTGAAGTCAACGCTATTTACGACCCGCTGCCCTTTTGAAGCAACTGTGGTCAGGAGACGGGAGGGGGTTATCCATTGTCCTCCAACACCTGCCCCAGCTGGATCCAGGAAGAGCCCAAGCCCGAGAAATCCTCTTCTTGGTCTTCAAAGCGACCGAAAACAATGACTGTTTTACATACTTCCCGTTCCTGCTGTGACATGTGTTGGTGCGTGAACATTGAACATCTGAATAAAAGAGGAGACGAAAACCTTCTTCGTCAGAGCGTGGTGCAGGACTGTACAGAGAGTGCAGTGGCCATGTCTCTCCTCAATATTGAGTCCAAATTGAATTCTGTCTCTGTTTGATTCCTTGCCTTTTGTCTTGTTTAATAGATGTCCTCAGTGTTTGAACGTGACATTAACACTGTTACAAATATGCGCCACACTGTGAACCCACACCAAACAAGAATGACAAACACATTTCGGGAGAACATCCACACCGTAACACAACAGAACAAATACCCAGAAGCCCTTGCAGCACTAACTCTTCCGGGACGACAATATACACCAACCCCAACCCCGCCCACCTCAACCTCCTCATGCTCTCTCAGGGAGAGCATGTCCCAAATTCCAAGCTGCTGTTTTGAGGCGTGTTGAAAAAAATAATGCACTTTGTGACTTCAATAATAAATATGGCAGTGCCATGTTGGCATTTTTTTCCATAACTTGAGTTGATTTATTTTGGAAAACCTTGTTACATTGTTTAATGCATCCAGCGGGGCATCACAACAAAATTAGGCATAATAATGTGTTCATTCCACAACTGTATATATCGGAATCGGTAATTAAGAGTTGGACAATATCGGAATATCGGCAAAAAAGCCATTATCGGACATCTCTAGTGGGAATTATTAAAAAATAATTGCTATAAGTTTTGCTGTTGTCATTGTAAACATTCAATAAGGCAGTGCCGTATTTATCGCTCCTTCAAATTTTCCCTCACCTAAAAAAATGTTTGCATTTCAACAATATAGGAAAACATAAAGAAATAATATGTAATAATAAAATGCATTAATGAATATAAAAAGTACGAATAAAAGAACGAACAAATTTGAGTACAAAACTGTACTACAATACTTGATGTGTACACTTTAAAGTACTACACTTTACAACAAAGGTGTCCAAAGTGTATTATAATAATAATAATAATAATAATGGATTAGATTTATAAAGCTTGCGGCCCGCAGATATTTTTTAACGGCTGGCGGCACATTTTAAAAATACTATTAAAAAAAAAAAACATAAAAAAGTGGAATAATCGAGCAGCCATCCATCCATTTTCTACCGCTTGTCCCTTCGAGCAAACAATTTAACAAGAAAACGTTGCAATGTTGAAGGTAATAACACAAAGCTGTCATGCAGGCTGTTTTTTCTTTATAGTTGTGATTGCTAAAAAAAAAAAAAAATTAATCAAAATAAATATTGTTATGAATTAGATTCCAATTACTTCACATCAATTATTTGCCCTTAAAATATTTTGGGGGAAATGATTGTATAATTTGTGTGTTTGTCGTGTAAAAAAACTTATTTGACAAAAAGTGCATGAAACAAACATAAAAAAATATTACAAACTTATAATCAACAGACAGATCTGAAGTTGATCTAGAAATGTAAGCATTGAAAGTAAAAAAACAAATAAATGTATGACCTCTTTTAACACTTTTAGAATTGGGGCCCTTTTGGATCCCAAATAATTTTAGTGGGACTTTTTTTTTCTTCAAAAAAATAAATCAAATAATTGTTGCTTAACAAATAATGACCTAAAACCAATGTTGTTATGAATTATTGACCTGTTTAAGGATTCAATTATTTCACATCAAACATTGTTTTTGGGGAAAAAATTGCGTATTTTGTGTTATTGCCAATAAAAATAGGGTTTAGACAAAAAAGGCATAAAACATAAAAAAATTGAAAACAAGTATACTGACAGATAGCCCTGAAGTTGATCTAGATCTAGAGATTCAAGCATTGAATTAAAAAAATTAAAATAATAATATGACTTATTTTAAACATCTTCATGACATTTTGGGTACCAGGGACCAAACTTGAGGGGAGCCCAAAATACATACATATACATATATATATATATATATACACACACACATATACATACACATATATATATATATATATATATATATATATATGGTGGGGAAAAAAATTTGTGAAAAAAACAATACAATATTTGTGTGTGTATCTATATATATATATATATATATATATATATATATATATAGATATATATATAGATAGATACACACACAAATATTGTATTGTTTTTTCAAAACAAAAACAAAAAAATATATATATATATAGATACACACACAAATATTGTACTGTTTTTTCCAAAATAAACAAATATATATATATATATATTTGTTTATATATATATATATATATATATATATATATATATATATATAGATACACACACAAATATTGTATTGTTTTTTTCAAAATAAACAAATATATATATATATATTTGTTTATTTTGAAAAAAACAATACAATATTTGTGTGTGTATCTATATATATATATATATATATTTGTTTATTTTGAAAAAACAATACAATATTTGTGTGTGTGTATCTATATATATATATATATATATATATATACATATATATATATATATATATAATATATAAATATTGTATTGTTTTTTTAAAATAAACAAATATATATATATATATATATATATTTGTTTATTTTGATATATATATATATATAATATATAAATATTGTATTGTTTTTTTCAAAATAAACAAATATATATATATATATATTTGTTTATTTTGATATATATATATATATATATATCAAAATAAACAAATATATATATATATATATCAAAATAAACAAAAATATATATATAAATGTATATATATATATTTGTTTATTTTGAAAAAAAAACAATACAATATTTATATATTATATATATATATATATATATATAGATACACACACAAATATTGTAGTTTTTTCAAAATAAACAAATATATATATATATATATATATATATATATATATATATATATAGATACACACACAAATATTGTATTGTTTTTTTCAAAATAAACAAATATATATATATATATTTGTTTATTTTGAAAAAAACAATACAATATTTGTGTGTGTATCTATATATATAGTTTATTTTGAAAAAAACAATACAATATTTGTGTGTGTATCTATATATATATATATATATATATATATATATATATATATATATATATATATATATATATATATATCTAAATATTAAAATGGCCCACGCATGCTTTCATTTTTCAGTGTGCAGCCCTCAGTGGAAAAAGTTTACGCACCTCTGCTCTAAAATAATGAACCCGAAAAGGGAATCCAAATAAAAATCAATAAAATTAAATATATACAATTAAAACAAATGATATATACAGTACAGGCCAAAAGTTTGGACACACCTTCTTCTCATTCAATGCGTTTTCTTTATTTTCATGACTATTGTAGATTGTCACATCAACACTATGAATGAACATGTGGATTTAGGAATTAACAAAAAAAAAGGTGAAATAACTGAAAACATGTTTTGTATTCTAGTTTCTTCAAAATAGCCACCCTTTGCTCTGAATACTGCTTTGCACACTTTGCATGTGCATAGAAAACGTCTTCCATAACAGCAATTCTCTTGTTGGCGAGAGTCAGGTAGGTCTCTCTGCTGTGGTTCCATTTCATGGAAAGAAGAAGACAAATGAGCGTCATACCTTGATCATGATGAGGACATCAGAGGGCAGCAGGGCGCTGTGGCTGCAACAAGGGGAACAGGATGTCGCTCTGGCGCCACCTGGCTTCCTTTTAGGGCTCACTGACAGTCCGGGAGGCACCGGCTCGTGAACTGCCGAGTCTGAAGGCGCGGAGGAGATCCCCAAACTCTTCCTGACGTGCTCGTACTTGCACTTCCATTCTCGCCGGATCAACGCTGAGGAGAAAGGACGGCGATAGAAAGTCGGCACGGGGATAGCGGCGAGACCTTCGATGTGTGGTAAAGTCTACCTGTGATGTTAGCAGCCAGCCAGCTGCAGGCCTTTTCTGTGGCAAGGTGCTTGGTTATGTTTTCAGACGTGGCCAATACCTACAGACACATACTTTCAAACATTGGACCACAGTATTCCTCATGTACAGTATGTCATACATAACTCCCCCACCTCAAATAATACGTGACAAATCCCAGGTTGTCTCTGCAGCGGAGTAAAAAAAGGCCCTGGTTGCAGCATTTCAATGGAAGGCATACAATATGTGAGACAAGAGCACAGGTGTGCTGTGTCTAGTTGCCATTCAATCAAAAGTAGCATGCTAGCAGCTAACGGGCTAGGATAGACTGACCATACGTCCTCTTTTGCGGAGCTGTCAGGGCGGAGTTTCTTAAATGCCTCAAATGTCCGGCATTTTGAGTTAGGGTTGCGTGTATTTTCAATGTACGTTCAGGGTTAAGAAGGGGTTAAAAACAAAACAAACAGCAGCATTGGTGAGGGAGGGGCAGAGACAGAGAGAGAGAGAGAGTTATGATAAACGCGCATGCGTCGCCAGGCTCTGCTTTTTATCCATAGATTTATCACATTTAATTTTTTATTATCTATAGCAGGGGTGTCAAAAGTGTGCCCCGGAGGCCATTTGCGGCCCACAGCTAATGTTTTAAAAGGCTCACGGCACATTCTAAAAATACTATTAAAATAAACATAAACATAACAAAAGTGAAATAAAAAAGCTTAAAGGTTAAATGTCATTTAGAAAAAGTTGCAATGTTGACTAATAAAACAAAGCTCCTTTCAAACTGTCATTGCTCAAAACATAATATTGAATTAAAATCAATGTTATTATGAATTATTGACCTATCCAAGGTTCCCATTACTTCACATCAAATATTCCACTAAGAAAAATATTTTTGGTGGAAGATTTTGCAAATTTGGTAAATAAATAACCCAAAAATTAATATTTTGTTGTTTTCTTACTGTGCCGAAAATGAACCGAACCGTGACCTCTAAACCGAGGTACGTACCGAACCCAAATTTGTGTGTACCGTTACACCCCTACTGCCTTTATTAATTATAAATTGGAGAAATGTATCTCATACTGGGAAAACTGGGTCAATTATGTCACACCCTATAAGCCTGACTTTAATTTTTCGAATTAGTGATTGTACTGCTTAAAATTTTATCCGCGGGTCGGGTCGGGCGGTTGAAATAAAAAAAAAAAAGATTTTAAATAGATTCAGGCGGGTGGCAGTTAAACCAATTGGGAAATATATATACATAGTTAAATGTTGTTACCCACATACGAAAAACGAGCAGGCACCTGCAGCATATGCCACAACAGAAGAAAAAGAAAAGAAAAGAGATGGACACTTTTACGGAGCGGAGAAGGGACGCCTCGCCGGGGTCCGGGACCGAGGCCCCTTCCCCCGAGAGGGCCCCATCGGGAGCCGTAGCTGAGGTGATCCGCGAGAAGGGCCCGACGCACGTCCAGGGTCACCACCGCACCGACACCCCGCCTCGTCCGCCTTCGCCGCGGCCGGCGTCACGCGCAGCAGGTAAGCAGCTTACCTGCCCGCCACCCCCGTGGCCGGGGGCTCGTAACAGGGGTCACTCCGCGCGCTCCGCCCGCGCAGCTTACCTGCCCGCCACCCCTGTTGCCGGGGGCGCGTAACAGGGGTCACTCCGCGCGCAGTGCGCTCACGAAAGGGGTGGGGCTCACCCTGGTTGATATAGACAGCAGGACGGTGGCCATGGAAGTCGGAACCCGCTAAGGAGTGTGTAACAACCCACCTGCCGAATCAACTAGTCCTGAAAATGGATGGCACTGGAGCGTCGGGCCCATTCCCGGCCGTCGCCGGCAGCGAGACGCGCTTGGAGGTGCGCTCAGCGCGGCTCCCATATGATTGCGCACTGGTGTGCGTCTGGGCCGTGACAGCGTGGCATGCGAATGTCTGTGCTGCATTGGATCAGTCTCCTTTCTTTAACAGGCAAAAGCTTTATAACCTCACTAATGCCTTGCATCGTCTATATTAGATATATAACAACGGGCGGGTGCGGGCGGATGCGGTTCTGATCAAATGTTACATCGGGTGGATGGCGGATGGTTGACGACTTTCTGATGCGGTTGCGGATGAAATAATTGCCTATCCGCGCATCTCTAATATATATATATATATATATATATATATATATATATATATATATATATATATATATATATATATATATATATATATATATATGTGTGTGTGTGTGTGTATATACTACTTTGTTTTTTTGCTGTTTCTTTCCTTTTTTTTGGGGTGGGGGTGGTATGGTTGGAATAGAAACAAAAAATATTTTGACATTTAGGGCAGACAACAGATATATGATGTATGTGAATATGATGTAATGGATAGGAATGTCTGATGCTGGATGTCAAAAAAATGAGAAAAAAAAAAAAGGAACAGCGTGCTAGTTGTCAGCAGTAATTAGCCGACTAGTTGCCAGCTAGCCATTTGTGCACTAGTTACCAACTAGCAATTAGTGGTCTAGTTGCTAGTTAGCAATTAGCGTGCTAGTTGTCAGTTAGTGATTAACACGCCAGTTATCGACTGATGCTGGAGTTGGCAGCTCGTGATCAGCAGACTAGCTGCCAGATAGCGATTAGTTAACTAATAGCTCCCTAATTTCGAGTAAACTTGCAGCCTTTTTGTGACAGGTGACTGAATAAGAAAGTATTTTTGGGGACTCACAGCAGGGGAGGTCTCATCAGGGAGCAACGTCTTGATGGCTTCTGGACTCTTCTCACAGCAAAACCTGCAGGTGATTTCACGCTGAGTTAGCGATAAAGACGGGGGGGCTAAGAAAAGAGGTGTAGTACCTGCTGGCTCTGGTCAGCGCCTCCAGTCCTGCCTCGCACAGCTGAGCACAGATAGACTCATTGAGTTGGGATGGGTTGGCTTTGGTGGACTGCAGTCCATCTTTCAGCATCTTCTCCCCTTTCTCCACCAACTCCCTCACTAACGTGGCCCTGTGAAGACCCTTCTTATAAGAACCACCACACACACAAGAACACAGCTTCTCTACGATCACCAACTTCATGTGCTTGACAGCGTTGGATCCGACACGCTCCGCCACAAACTCCACCGTGCGTCTCAAAGAAGGCGGCTGGTTGTGGAAGAAGGCTTGCTCCAGGTCGGCCTGCAGCTTTTGCTGCGAGCGCTGAGGGCCCGCCGCGTCTCGGGGCTCGGCGGACGTCGGGGTGATCTTGCGAACGATGCCCCCGCTCTTGGCGCTGCTTCCGGACACGAAGGCCGCCAGGAGCTTCCGGAACTCGCCTGGTAAGCGGCAGTAGGAATGTTCAGGAAAAAGCACGTGACATGAAATGATGAAAAAAAATAAAAGACTCACCAAGAAATGGACAGCATGTGTAGAGAAGCTGCTGATCCACCAGGGGGATGCAGTCCTGCAAAATCATCACATACTGTAACCTAGTGATGGGTCCGGCAACACCGATGCATCGGCGCATGCGTCGAGCTCATAGAGCAAAACCCTGTGTCGGTGCGCGTACCGCTTTTAGAAAGTCACGTGACCCATCATGAGCTGTTTTGGTCACGTGACCGATACGCCAACTGTGTCGCCTCCTCTGTACCTGTGAGCGTGTCTTTTCTACAGCCGGAGAAATAATAACTAAGAAGAGAAATCGTCTGAAATGTAATACGTCGGAAAAACTTCTTTTTTTTATAAAAATGTGTAAAAAAATTAAATTAAAAAAATTCCCAGTCCACAATCATCCACAACACGTTCTCTTAGATTTCCATGTTATGATACATGTTCACGTTATTTATTGACTGTATCTAAAAAAGATAAAAGTATATTTTTTATTTAAATGAAGATATGAAATAATCCTAAATGAAAATACAATGACTTGGTTTATATTATTGTATATACTAGGGCAGGGGTCACCAACGCGGTGCCCGCGGGCACCAGGTCGCCCGTAAGCACCAGATGAGTCGCCCGCTTGCCTGTTCTAAAAATAGCTCAAAGAGCAGCACTTACCAGTGAGCTGCCTCTATTTTTTAAATTGTATTTATTTACTAGCAAGCTGGTCTCGCTTTGCTCGACATTTTTTATTCTAAAAGAGACAAAACTCAAATAGAATTTGAAAATCCAAGAAAATATTTTAAAGACTTGGTCTTCACTTGGAATAAGCGGTAGAAAATGGATGGATGGATGGGTCTTCACTTGTTTAAATAAATTCATTTATTTTTTACTTTGCTTCTTATTACTTTTAGAAATACAATTTTAGAGAAAAAATACAACCCTAAAAATGATTTTAGGATTTTTAAACAAATATACCTTTTTACCTTTTAAATTTCTTCCTCTTCTTTCCTGACAATTTAAATCAATGTTCAAGTAATTTTTAAATTTTTTTATTGTAAAGAATAATAAATATTTTAGCTTCTGTTTTTTCGACGAAGAATATTTGTGAAATATTTCTTCAAACTTACTATGATTAAAATTCAAAACAACTATTCTGGCAAATCTAGAAAATCTGTAGAATCAAATTTAAATCTTATTTCAAAGTATTTTGAATTTATTTTAAAATTTTTGTTCTGGAAAATCTAGAAGAAATACTGATTTGTCTTTGTTAGAAATATAGCTTGGTCCAATTTGTTGAATATTCTAACAAAGTGCAGATTGGATTTTAACCAATTCAAAACATGTCATCAAAATTCTAAAATGTATCTTAATCAGGAAAAAATTACTAATGATGTTCCATAAATTCTTTTTTTAATTTTTTCAAAAAGATTCAAATTAGCTAGTTTTTCTCTTCTTTTTGTCGGTTGAATTTTGAATTTTAAAGAGTCGAAATTGAAGATAAACTATGTTTCAAAATTTTATTTTAATTTTTTTCGTGTTTTCTCCTCTTTTAAACCGTTCAATTAAGTGTTTTTTTTCATCATTTATTCTCTACAAAAAACCTTCCGTAAAAGGAAAAAAAAATGTACGACGGAATGACAGCCAGAAATACCGTATTTTCCGCACTATAAGGCGCACCTAAAAACCACAAATTTTCTCAAAAGCTGACAGTGCGCCTTATAACCCGGTGCGCTTTATATATGGATAAATATTAAGATTCATTTTCATAAAGTTTCGGTCTCGCAACTTCGGTAAACAGCCGCCATCTTTTTTCCCGGTAGAACAGGAAGCGCTTCTTCTTCTACGCAAGCAACCGCCAAGGTAAGCACCCGCCCCCATAGAACAGGAAGCGCTTCTTCTTCTACTGTAAGCAACCACCCGCCCCCGTAGAAGAAGAAAAAGCGCGCGGATATCACCGTACGTTTATTTCCTTTGTGTGTTTACATCTGTAAAGACCACAAAATGGCTCCTACTAAGCGACCGGGATCCGGTTCATGAAAAGACGCAATCTCTCCATCCGCACACGGATTACTATTTCACAGCAACTGATATTCCTGTGAACCGCACTGTGGATACAACGGGAGCACGTACGGTGAATATTCGCACCACAGGGAATGAGAAGTCATCCTTCACTGTGGTTCTAGCTTACCATGCTAATGGCCAGAAACTTCCACCCATGGTGATATTCAAAAGGAAGACCTTGCCAAAAGAGACCTTTCCAGCCGGCGTCATCATAAAAGCTAACTCGAAGGGATGGATGAAGAAAAGATGAGCGAGTGGTTAAGGTAAGTTTAAGTTTACGCGAAGAGGCCGGGTGGCTTTTTTCACGCAGCTCCGTCCATGTTGATATACGTATGTTTGTGATTGCACATTTGCGTACATTTTGGGAGTGAACAGAGTTGTTAGAACGCTGGTTTTTAATATATTATTAAAGTTTGACTGACCTATCTGACTGTTTTTTTGACATTCCTTTAGCGCAGTTAGATGCGGCTTACAACACGGGGCGGCTTATAGGTGGACAAAGTTTTGAAATATGCCGTTCATTGAAGGCGCGGCTTATAACCCAGGGCGCCTTATGGTGCGGAAAATACGGTACTTTGCTTCTTATTACTTTTAGAAATACAATTTTAGAGAAAAAATACAACCTTAAAAATGATTTTAGGATTTTTAAACAAATATACCTTTTTACCTTTTAAATTTCTTCCTCTTCTTTCCTGACAATTTAAATCAATGTTCAAGTAATTTTTTTATTGTAAAGAATAATAAATATTTTAGCTTCTGTTTTTTCGACGAAGAATATTTGTGAAATATTTCTTCAAACTTACTATGATTAAAATTCAAAAAAATTATTCTGGCAAATCTAGAAAATCTGTAGAATCAAATTTAAATCTTATTTCAAAGTATTTTGAATTTCTTTTAAAATTTTTGTTCTGGAAAATCTAGAAGAAATACTGATTTGTCTTTGTTAGAAATATAGCTTGGTCCAATTTGTTAAATATTCTAACAAAGTGCAGATTGGATTTTAACCAATTTAAAACATGTCATCAAAATTCTAAAATGTATCTTAATCAGGTCAAATTACTAATGATGTTCCATAAATTATTTTTTTAATTTTTTCAAAAAGATTCAAATTAGCTAGTTTTTCTCTTCTTTTTGTCGGTTGAATTTTGAATTTTAAAGAGTCGTGTGTGGATGTGAGTGTGAATGTTGTCTGTCTATCTGTGTTGGCCCTGCGATGAGGTGGCGACTTGTCCAGGGTGTACCCCGCCTTCCGCCCGATTGTAGCTGAGATAGGCACCAGCACCCCCCGCGACCCCATAGGGAATAAGCGGTAGAAAATGGATGGATGGATGGAAATTGAAGATAAACTATGTTTCAAAATTTTATTTTAATTTTTTTCGTGTTTTCTCCTCTTTTAAACTGTTCAATTAAGTGTTTTTTTCATCATTTATTCTCTACAAAAAAAATCCGTAAAAGGAAAAAAAAATGTACGACGGAATGACAGCCAGAAATACCGTATTTTCCGCACTATAAGGCGCACCTAAAAACCACAAATTTTCTCAAAAGCTGACAGTGCGCCTTATAACCCGGTGCGCTTTATATATGGATTAATATTAAGATTCATTTTCATAAAGTTTCGGTCTCGCAACTTCGGTAAACAGCCGCCATCTTTTTTCCCGGTAGAACAGGAAGCGCTTCTTCTTCTACGCAAGCAACCGCCAAGGTAAGCACCCGCCCCCATAGAACAGGAAGCGCTTCTTCTTCTACTGTAAGCAACCACCCGCCCGCGTAGAAGAAGAAAAAGCGCGCGGATATCACCGTACGTTTCATTTCCTTTGTGTGTTTACATCTGTAAAGACCACAAAATGGCTCCTACTAAGCGACAGGTTTCCGGTTCATGAAAAGACGCAATCTCTCCATCCGCACACGGATTACTATTTCACAGCAACTGATATTCCTGTGAACCGCACTGTGGATACAACGGGAGCACGTACGGTGAATATTCGCACCACAGGGAATGAGAAGTCATCCTTCACTGTGGTTCTAGCTTGCCATGCTAATGGCCAGAAACTTCCACCCATGGTGATATTCAAAAGGAAGACCTTGCCAAAAGAGACCTTTCCAGCCGGCGTCATCATAAAAGCTAACTCGAAGGGATGGATGAAGAAAAGATGAGCGAGTGGTTAAGGTAAGTTTAAGTTTACGCGAAGAGGCCGGGTGGCTTTTTTCAGCAGCTCCGTCCATGTTGATATACGATTCCATGACTGTTTTTTTGACATTCCTTTAGCGCAGTTAGATGCGGCTTACAACACGGGGCGGCTTATGGGTGGACAAAGTTTTGAAATATGCCGTTCATTGAAGGCGCGGCTTATAACCCAGGGCGCCTTATGGTGCGGAAAATACGGTACCCATTTTTTTATATATATAAATGTATTTATTTAGCTATTCTTGTTTAAATTACACTTACGTGTAACTTACAAATGACAATATATTTATCTATTGAAGTGTGTATCAAACTGGTAGCCCTTCGCATTAATCAGTACCCAAGAAGTAGTTTTTGCTTTCAAAAAGGTTGGTGACCCCTGTACTAGGGCATCAAATCAGTGTCAGTTGAGTCGGTCCATAGGTTGCCTGTAGGGATTTTTAATGTCCAGCAGATGTCAGTATTTAGTGACACAGTATCGACACAGTATCAATACAGTTTTGCAATGTGTCGAAACGCTTCATGACGCCTCATCAACCCATCACTACTGTAACCCAAACATGTCCAAAGTGTGGCCCGGGTGCCATTTGCGGCTCGCTGATAGTTTTTTACAAGCACATTCTATATTACCGTATTTTCCAAAATCCTTTCATTTTCTCAAAACTCGACAGTTCGCCTCATTAATAAAGTATTTCTGATTCTGATTCTGATAACGCCTAATGTACGGAATCATTTTGGTTGTGCTTACCGACCTTGAAGCTATTTTATATAGTACATGGTCACACACAGAGGTGGGTAGAGTAGCCAGAAATTGTACTCAAGTAAGAGTACTGTTACTTTAGAGATTTATTACTCAAGTAAAAGTAAGGAGTAGTCACCCAAATATTTACTTGAGTAAAAGTAAAAAGTATGTTGTGGAAAAACTACTCAAGTACTGAGTAACTGATGGGTAACATACACACTCATCATATATATATATATATATATGTATATATACGTATACATTGATATATACAGTATATAATTTATATTTATTTAATTTGCTGTTTTTGTTTACATGTTAAAGGTGTTTTAATGAATATACATGCATGTTTAACACATATAGATTCCTTTCTTTCATGAAGACAAGAATATAAGTTGGTGTATTACCTGATTCTGATGACTTGCATTGATTGTAATCAGACAGTAGTGCTGATAACGTCCACGTTTTCAAATGGAGGAGAAGAAAAGTTCCTCCTTTCTGTCTAATACCACATGAAAGGTGTTGGTTTTTGGCATCTTATTTGTCCAGCTTCCATATTCGTTTTTATACACTTTACAAGAAATATATTGGCGTCAAACTCCGTAGCTTGCTAGCTTGTTTGCGCTGGCTTTCGGAGACTCTTGTTTTGAAAGCGCAGGCGCGATGGAGCGGCACTTTTATTGTGAAGACAGGAAGGTCCTCATGTGCGGTCAGTCTTTAGGCTTTTGACGGGATGTACGGTTGAAATAAAAAAGTATCTTTTTTCCTTCACACTTTTGATTGATTGATTGGAACTTTTATTAGTAGATTGCACAGTACAGTACATATTCCGTACAATTGACCACTAAATGGTAACACCCCAATACGTTTTTCAACTTGTTTAAGTCAGGTCATGTGACCACCTGGCTCTGTTTGATTGGTCCAACGTCACCAGTGACTGCATCTGATTGGTGGAACGAAGTGAAACGTCACCAGTAAGGCAGGCACTTTGAAGGTCTGTCTGACAGACCAAAACAAACAAAGCGTGCATTAACAGATCGATAAAAATTAGTAGCGAGTAGCGAGCTGAATGTAGATAAAAGTAGCGGAGTAAAAGTAGCGTTCCTTCTCTATAAATATACTTAAGTAAAAGTAAAAGTATGTTGCATTAAAACTACTCTTAGAAGTACAATTTATCCCAAAAGTTACTCAAGTAGATGTAACGGAGTAAATGTAGCGCGTTACTACCCACCTCTGCTCACACATAAGAGATAAGTGTAGACTGCAATATAATGGCAGTCATACATAAAAGATACGTGTAGACCGCAATATGACTCAAGTAAACAACATCAAAATTTCATATCCATCCATCCATTTTCTACCGCTTGTCCCTTTCGGGGTCGCGGGGGGTGCTGGAGCCTATCTCAGCTGCATTCGGGCGAAAGGCGGGGTACACCCTGGACAAGTCACCACCTCATCGCAGGGCCAACACAGATAGACAGACAACATTCACACTCACATTCACACACTAGGGCCTTTTTTTTATTGTTTGACATTTTTGCAAATGTATTAAAATTATTGTTGCTTTTTATTTTTATTCTTATTGTAATATTTTCCATTTTATTTCCATTTATTTTTTACTTTTTTTAAAATTCGATCTCAATTCTGTACACTGCGGGAACTCTCCTAAAAATAAAAAACTCAGAAAAATATCATGTACATAAGTGTCAGTGTAATTGTATCTAAGTTATCACAAAACTTTGTGTTGCCACGAGTTCAAAAGCTGTCTTTGATCTTACCAAGCAGAAGGCTTGTAAAACTCCACTATGTACGATGGGAAGCGACATGAAGGCGTCGATTTCTTTGATCTATTGTAATCCACAGCAAGATTTTATCTTGACCCCGAGATCTACAAAGCGCACGCAATCTCCAGGCATCTTTTCTTTGAACTGTTTTGTGACCGAGGGCAACGGCTGTTTACGACCCCCTCCCCTTAGAAACAGCTGTTGCCACGTAATCAGAGAAAGTCCAAATAAAAGAAGAAGCGTGCAACCTTTCGTCAGAGCGTGGTGGAAGACTGTACAAAGAGTACAGCGCAGACGTTTCTCCTCAACGAGCTAAATTGAATTCTGTCTCTGTTTAATTCCTTGCTTCTTGTCTGTTTAATAGATGTCATCAGTGTTTGAACCTGGCAATAAGTATTCAGACCCTTTGCTTAATATTTTATTGATACACCTCTGGCAGCAATTACGGCCTCAAGTCTTTTTGAATACGATGCCACAAGCTCCGCACATCTATCTTTGGGCAGTTTCACAAAATAAATAAATAGAAACGTTATATATATTTATACATTTTGTGTGTGTATATATATATATATATATATATATATATATATATATATATATATATATATATATATATATATACCGTATTTTCCGCACCATAAGGCGCCCTGGGTTAAAAGCCGCGCCTTCAATGAACGGCATATTTCAAAACTTTGTCCACCTATAAGCCGCCCGTTATTGTAAGCCGCATCTAACTGCGCTAAAGGAATGTCAAAAAAACAGTCAGATAGGTCAGTCAAACTTTAATAATATATTAAAAACCAGCGTTCTAACAACTCTGTTCACTCCCAAAATGTACACAAATGTGCAATCACAAACATACGTATATCAACATGGACAGAGCTGCGTGAAAAAAGCCACCCGGCCTCTTCGCGTAAACTTAAACTTACCTTAACCACTCGCTCATCTTTTCTTCATCCATCCCTTCGAGTTAGCTTTTATGATGACGCCGGCTGGAAAGGTCTCTTTTGGCAAGGTCTTCCTTTTGAATATCACCATGGGTGGAAGTTTCTGGCCATTAGCATGGCAAGCTAGAACCACAGTGAAGGATGACTTCTCATTCCCTGTGGTGCGAATATTCACCGTACGTGCTCCCGTTGTATCCACAGTGCGTTTCACAGGAATATCAGTTGCTGTGAAATAGTAATCCGTGTGTGGATGGAGAGATTGCGTCTTTTCATGAACCGGATCCCTGACGCTTAGTAGGAGCCATTTTGTGGTCTTTACAGATGTAAACACACAAAGGAAATGAAACGTACGGTGATATCCGCGCGCTTTTTCTTCTTCTACGGGGGCGGGTGGTTGCTTACAGTAGAAGAAGAAGCGCTTCCTCTTCTATGGGGGCGGGTGCTTACCTTGGCGGTTGCTTGCGTAGAAGAAGAAGCACTTCCTCTTCTACGGGGAAAAAAGATGGCGGCTGTTTACCGTAGTTGCGAGACCGAAACTTTATGAAAATGAATCTTAATATTAATCCATATATAAAGCGCACCGGGTTATAAGCCGCACTGTCAGCTTTTGAGTAAATTTGTGGTTTTTAGGTGCGGCTAATAGTGCGGAAAATACGGTACTCTAGTTACGTTAGCGTTTGCAATTGGATTATTTGGTTCAACTCACAAGTCCTGCAGCGCCGCTGGCGTCGATCTCCTCCAGCTTGGCCACCTCAGTGAAGTCATTGGTGAAGAAAACCTCCTCTGGGATCACAGGGATCTGTGCAAGTTCATCAAGAAGAAGACAAGTGTGAGCTACAGCCTCTGGGGGGGGGGGGGGGGGGATGATGGAATCAGCAGACTTAGAGGATGTGTATTCAGTGGTTTTATTTTGGTAACACACAACTAGAGTCAATTCAAATGGCAACTTTCTTTAAGAACCACTAAGAAATTAAATTGCGGTAGTCAGTACGAGTCTCTCAATTCTGAGGAATAAATGACAGAATCAGGAAAAAGAAACAACACCAACACACCACTAGTACTTTGTTGCACCACCTCTGACTTTTATTAACAGCTTGGACTTAAACAAGCGACAAACAGTACTCTTCATCAATCTTGCTCCAAGTTTCTCTGATTGATGGAGTCTTGTTATGGATGATTTTCTTCAATTACCACCACATTTTATTATCATCTTGGAAAGTGATATCCATCCATCCATCCATTTTCTACCGCTTGTCCCTTTCGGGGTCGCTGGAGCCTATATCATCATCCCCAAACATTCTTTCCCCCCTTGATGCAATAAGAGAAGTGCCCAAAATGTCAATGTAAACATGTGCATTTATTGAATATGTAATCCCCAGTGCCATCCTCAAAGTCTGCTGATTGCATCATTTTTTTTTGCCAGGGATGATACAGGCACCAATAAAGAGCCTCCAATGTTGTGCCTACCTGGAAGAGCCACCCCAGTACGGACAGGATGAGCAGCTTGTTCAGGTAAAAGGTTTCTCCGCTTCCACCCAGTATCATTCTCCTTGTCACGCACAAGTAGAGTTGTGTTAAAGTAACAAAAGTAGGGCTGGGCCATAAAACCATATTATATATCGCGATAGACACGTAATCGATAATAAGAAATGTGTTCGATAAAATGATAATTATTTTTTTCTTCTTCTTTGGAAGAAACCAGAAGTTGCGAAGCAAGGTTGTTTGCATGAAGAAATTCACTCACTGGTAACCAGAGGTGGGTAGTAACGCGCTACATTTACTCCGTTACATCTACTTGAGTAACTTTTGGGATAAATTGTACTTCTAAGAGTAGTTTTAATGCAACATACTTTTACTTTTACTTGAGTATATTTATAGAGAAGAAACGCTACTTTTACTCCGCTACTTTTATCTACATTCAGCTCGCTACTCGCTACTAATTTTTATCGATCTGTTAATGCACGCTTTGTTTGTTTTGGTCTGTCAGACAGACCTTCATAGTGCCTGCGTTTCAACAAATACAGTCACTGGTGACGTTCACTCCGTTCCACCAATCAGATGCAGTCACTGGTGACGTTGGACCAATCAAACAGAGCCAGGCGGTCACATGACCTGACTTAAACAAGTTGAAAAACTTATTGCGGTGTTACCATTTAGTGGTCAATTGTACGGAATATGTACTGTACTGTGCAATCTACTAATAAAAGTTTCAATCAATCAATCAAAAGTGTGAAGGAAAAAAGACCCTTTTTTATTTCAACCGTACATCCCGTCAAAAGCCTAAAGACTGACTGCAGAGTTCCTGTCTTCACAATAAAAGTGCCGCTCCATCGCGCCTGCGCTTTCAAAATAAGAGTCTCCGAAAGCCAGCGCAAACAAGCTAGCAAGCTACGGAGTTTGCCGCCAATGTATTTCTTGTAAAGTGTATAAAAACGAATATGGAAGCTGGACAAATAAGATGCCAAAAACCAACCACTTTCATGTGGTATTAGACAGAAAGGAGGAACTTTTTTTCTCCTCCATTTGATTACAATCAATGTAAGTCATCAGAATCAGGTAATACACCAACTTATATTCTTGTCTTCATGAAAGAAAGGAATCTATATGTGTTAAACATGCATGTATATTCATTAAAACACCTTTAACATGTAAACAAAAACGGCAAAATAAATAAATATAAATTATATACTGTATATATATATATATATATATATATATATATATATATATATGTATATATATATAAATGTGTATATATATATATATATATATGTGTATGTATATATATATATATATGTGTGTGTATATATATATATATATATATATATATATATATATATATGTGTACATATATATATACATATATATATATATATATATATATATATATATATGTGTGTATGCATATATATATATATATATATATATATATATATATATATATATATATATATATATATATATGTGTGTGTATGTTACTCATCAGTTACTCAGTACTTGAGTAGTTTTTTCACAACATACTTTTTACTTTTACTCAAGTAAATATTTGGGTGACTACTCCTTACTTTTACTTGAGTAATAAATCTCTAAAGTAACAGTACTCTTACTTGAGTACAATTTCTGGCTACTCTACCCACCTCTGCTGGTAACCGACCCACTGATCAGTGGGAGGGACAGACTAACCTGATTGATTTGATGAAGCCATGATGACATAAATCTAGGGGTGTAACGGTACGTGTATTTGTATTGAACCGTTTCGGTAAGGGGGGGTTCGGTTCGGTTCGGAGGTGTACCGAACGAGTTTCCACACGAACATATTAAGCTAAGCTAAAGTCTTAACAAGCTGCTTCGCTTCCTTCTGCCTGTCTCTGTCAGTCCTCTACACAGCACCCAGCATTGTCCCACCCACACAACCATCTGATTGGTTACACACAGAGCGGTAACAGCCAATCAGCAGTGCGTATTAGTGTTTAGCAGGTAATCATCAGGCAGCGGACTTTCCCCAAATGATAATAAACACCTCCCAGTCAACTACTAGTAACATCACTATGAGCCCGTTGACCTTCTAGAAATATAAACTGCAGCTCAGCTCGCTCGCAGTCCTGGCTTGAGGTGAAGGCTAATTCGCTTTTAGCGTAACGTTAGCTCATTTTGCGGTGTGTGTGTGTGTGTGTGTGTTACGGACAGCAAAGCCCTGTCTGTCTGTTATTTCACTTGACCTTTTTCCGTGTTGATTGAGCTGTGTTGAAGCAGCAAAAAAAGGACATTATTTAGCATTTTTTTATTCCATTCATCCTTTAAAAACGATGATATCTGTTTATTACCTGACCGCTTCTATATTAGGGTTAGGGTTAGAGTTAGGGTTAGGGTTAGGGTTAGGACTCTTATTTAGCATTTTTTATTCCATTTATCCTTTAAAAACGATGATATCTGTTTATTACCTGACCGCTTCTATGTTAGGGTTAGGGTTAGGGTTGGGGTTAGGGTTAGTGTTAGGGTTAGGACACTTATTTAGCATTTTTTTATTCCATTTATCCTTTAAAAACGATGATTTCTGTTTATTACCTGACCGCTTCTATATTAGGGTTAGGGTTAGGGTTAGAGTTAGGGTTAGGACTCGCCCCTTATTTAGCATTTTTTTATTCCATTTATCCTTTAAAAACGTTGATGTCTGTTTATTACCTGACCGCTTCTATGTTAGGGTTAGGGTTGGGGTTGTGGTTATGGTTGGTTAGGGTTAGGGTTGGGGTTAGGGTTAGGACTCTTATTTAGCATTTTTTAAATTCCATTTATCCTTTAAAAACGATGATATCTGTTTATTACCTGACCGCTTCTATGTTAGGGTTGGGGTTGGGGTTAGGATTAGGGTTAGGGCTCTTATTTAGCATTTTTTTATTCCATTTATCCTTTAAAAACAATGATATCTGTTTATTACCTGACCGCTTCTATTTTAGGGTTAGGGTTAGAGTTAGGGTTAGGGTTAGGACTCGACTCTTATTTAGCATTTTTTTAATTCCATTTATCCTTTAAAAACGATGATATCTGTTTATTACCTGACCGTTTCTATGTTAGGGTTGGGGTTAGGGTTAGGGTTAGGGCTCTTATTTAGCATTTTTTTATTCCATTTATCCTTTAAAAACGATGATATCTGTTTATTACCTGACCGCTGCTATGTTAGGGTTAGGGTTAGGGTTAGGACTCTTATTTAGCATTTTTTATTCCATTTATACTTTAAAAGTGATGATATCTGTTTATTGCCTGACCACTGCTATGTTATTGTTAGGGTTAGGGTTAGGGCTGGGGTTAGGGTTAGGGTTGGTTAGGGTTAGGGTTAAGGTTAAGGTTAGTGGTTAGGACTCTTATTTAGCATTTTTTTATTCCATTTATCCTTTAAAAACGATGATATCTGTTTATTACCTGACCGCTTCTATATTAGGGTTAGGGTTAGGTTTAGGGTTAGGATTAGGGTTAGGACTCGACTCTTATTTAGCATTTTTTTATTCCATTTATCCTTTAAAAACGATGATATCTGTTTATTACCTGACCGCTTCTATGTTAGGGTTAGGGTTGGGGTTGTGGTTATGGTTGCGTAGAGTTAGGGTTGGGGTTGGGGTTAGGACTCTTATTTAGCTTTTTTTTTAATTCCATTTATCCTTTAAAAACGATGATATCTGTTTATTACCTGACCGCTTCTATATTAGGGTTAGGGTTAGGGTTGGGGTTGGGGCTAGGGTTAGGGTTAGGACTCTTATTTAGCATTTTTTTATTCCATTTATCCTTTAAAAACGATGATATCTGTTTATTACCTGACCGCTTCTATATTAGGGTTAGGGTTAGGGTTGTGGTTGGGTTTAGGGTTAGGGTTAGGACTCGACTCTTATTTAGCATTTTTTTATTCCATTTATCCTTTAAAAACGATGATATCTGTTTATTACCTGACCGCTTCTATGTTAGGGTTAGGGTTGGGGTTGTGGTTATGGTTGCTTAGGGTTAGGGTTAGGGTTGGGGATGGGGTTAGGGTTAGGACTCTTATTTAGCATTTTTTTATTCCATTTATCCTTTAAAAACGATTTCTGTTTATTACCTGACCGCTTCTATATTAGGGTTAGGGTTAGGACTCTTATTTAGCATTTTTTTATTCCATTTATCCTTTAAAAATGATAATATCTGTTTATTACCTGACCGCTTCTATGTTAGGGTTAGGGTTAGGGTTGGGGTTAGGGTTAGAGCTAGGGTTAGGGTTAGAGTTAGGGTTAGGGTTAGGACTCGACTCTTATTTAGCATTTTTTTATTCCATTTATCTTTTAAAAACGATGATATCTGTTTATTACCTGACCGCTTCTATGTTAGGGTTAGGGTTGGGGTTGTGGTTATGGCTGGTTAGGGTTAGGGTTGGGGTTAGGGTTAGGGTTACGACTCTTATTTAGCATTTTTTTAATTCCATTTATCCTTTAAAAACGATGATATCTGTTTATTACCTGACCGTTTCTATGTTAGGGTTAGGGTTGGGGTTGGGGTTAGGGTTAGGACTCTTATTTAGCATTTTTTTATTCCATTTATCCTTTAAAAACGATGATATCTGTTTATTACCTGACCGCTTCTATGTTAGGGTTGGGGTTAGGGTTAGGGTTAGGACTCTTATTTAGCATTTTTTATTCCATTTATACTTTAAAAGTTATGATATCTGTTTATTGCCTGACCACTGCTATGTTATTGTTAGGGTTAGGGTTAGGGTTAGGGCTAGGGCTAGGGTTAGAGTTAGGGTTAGGGTTAGGACTCGACTCTTATTTAGCATTTTTTTTATTCCATTTATCCTTTAAAAACGATGATATCTGTTTATTACCTGACCGCTTCTATGTTAGGGTTTGGGTTAGGGTTAGAGTTGGGGTTGGGGTTAGGGTTAGGACTCTTATTTAGCATTTTTTTTATTCCATTTATCCTTTAAAAACGATGATATCTGTTTATTACCTGACCGCTTCTATGTTATATATGTTTTTTTCCTTCTTTATTATGCATTTTCGGCCGGTGCGACTTATACTCCGGGGCGACTTATACTCCGAAAAATACGGTACTGCTTCGCACACTCTTGGCATTCTCTCCATGAGCTTCAAGCACACCTGTGAAGTGAAAACTATTTCAGGTGACTACCTCTTGAAGCTCATGGAGAGAATGCCAAGAGTGTGCAAAAACCGTAATCAGCGCAAAGGGTGGCTATTTTGAAGAAACTAGAATATAAAACATGTTTTCAGTTATTTCACCTTTTTTTGTTAAGTACATAACTCCACGTGTGTTCATTCATAGTTTTGATGTGACAATCTACAATGTAAATAGTCATGAAAGTAATGAAAATGCATCAAATGAGAAGGTGTGTCCAAACTTTTTGGCCTGTACTGTACGTCAAAATGCCAAATGTCAGCGCTGACAATCAGCCCGGCCAAAAATGAGTCGCTCTCTCGTGCATACCTGCCAACTTTTGAAATCAGAAAAACCTAGTAGCCAGGGTCCAGGGCCCGGTAGGTCCAGGACAAAGTCCTGGTGGGGGGTTCCTTCGCCCCCCGACGCAAAATGATTATTAGCATTCAGACAGGTTAAAATGTTGCTAAAACCATCACTTTTCTATCAGTCACAGTGACTTTTCAAAACAAAAATATTACAGCAAAAATCATATGGGTTGATTGACATGTTTATTCTGTAAGCTAACTTCAATAGTTTGAAATTATTTTGACAGTTAATGCCAGTTATCCTGTCAACCTTTCACAAGACTTCAATTTGTTCATTGAAAGTATAAACACTTTTTACAGTAAACAAATGGTAAAACAGTACTAAACAATTCCATTAAAAAAAAAAATTGGTGTCATTATTAACTTTCTGTCCAAGCTTGTATAATCTACTGCCTTGTTCAATTGTAAAAAATATTCTGTGCCTAAAATTCACATTTCTATCACAATTATCATACTGTAAACATGGTAAGCTAACTTCATTAAAATTAATAGTCCTGTCAATAGCATGGAATTACAATTCAAATGTAGTTTTTTTGTAAGCCTTTCAAAAGAATTCAAAATATGAAAAATGAATGAAAATTAATTGAAGCCATCAGACACTTGAAAAGTGGCACATCACATCTCTAATGTAATCATTTGAACTTTTCAACAGAAATAGCACTGCAAAAATATTAAGGACATACTTCTGTATTTTGGTAGTTATGCTGTCAACATTTAACAAGATTTCTTCAACTTGGACTTGAAAGCATAAATAGTATAAACACTTTTAACAGTATAACAGTACTAAACAATTCCAATAGATAACATTGGTGTCATTACCTTTTTGTGGCTAAAATCCAAATTTATTCTATCAGATTGATCATACTGCAAAAATGATATGGTAACTTTATGATAAGTTTACTTGAAGTGGCATAAAACACTGAAAGTGATTGTTCCTATAACCCCTTTGTTTCAAATGTTTGTTCCACTTGTGGCAGTCGGGCACCAGCATACCGCCTTTGACAACTTGAAGTGGCATAAAACACTGAAAGTGATTGTTCCTATAACCCCTTTGTTTTAAATGTTTTATGCCACTTCAAGTTGTCAAAGACGTGCTGACGTGCTGTGAAATACAGCCGACAGGATTGCGCACCAAACACGAAGCAAGGCCAAAGTGCATGCATGGTGCAGGAGAACAAAGGACTTCTTTCATTTAAGGTTTGTGATAAACCATCAAACTCATTCGTTAAAAGGACTCTATAGTAATATAAAGCGAGTTTTTCTGGACATTATCATGCAAGAAAAGTTTATTTTTGGGACCGCGATCACCGCGTAATGATTTTTAAAGGTTGCATTACAAACATTTAACTGTCACATGTGATCAGCCAGTGCGATTGGAAGTCCATGCTCAATTATTGCCTCCGTAAATAAAACTTCGGCATTTATCACATCCAAAGAATCTGTTTGGGCGACGAAAAACGTTGAAAGTTTTCCACTTGTATCGCTAGCAACGGCATTAGACTTGTGTTTTTTTTGTCCCAACGTGGTCTTTTACATCGCTAATTCCTCCGTGTCCGATCGAAAAATCTTGTCTGCACAAGGTGCAATTCGCGTAGTTTTCACCCTTTTTGGAACGGATAATTATTCCCGGATAGGCTTTTGAATATTCTTCACGGAATGACTGCAGTTTTCTTTTCGGTTTAAGACTCGTTTGCGATTTTTCTCCGGCTGATTCCATGATCGTTCGTTCGTTTGGAAACAATGGGCAACAGGTGCCCCGTGCTTGGCAGCGGTGCTATAAATAGCTTCGCGCATGGCATTCGGAATGGCTCGATTACGGGAAGCAGTGTCGATTGTGATTGTTGTTACGCGATTTCGTGAATAAAACTTAAAAAAAAATTATTTTTTTTAATTAATGAAAAACCGTATTTTTTATCACTGCAACCGTAACCCGGAATAGGTTGATGAAAACCGTACTACCGTATTTTCCGCACTATTAGCCGCACCTAAAAACCACAAATTTACTCAAAAGCTGACAGTGCGCCTTATAACCCGGTGCGCTTTATATATGGATAAATATTAAGATTCATTTTCATAAAGTTTCGGTCTCGCAACTTCGGTAAACAGCCGCCATCTTTTTTCCCGGTAGAACAGGAAGCGCTTCTTCTTCTACGCAAGCAACCGCCAAGCAAAGCACCCGCCCCCATAGAACAGGAAGCGCTTCTTCTTCTACTGTAAGCAACCACCCGCCCGCGTAGAAGAAGAAAAAACGCGCGGATATCACCGTACGTTTTATTTCCTTTGTGTGTTTACCGTATTTTCCGCACTATAAGGCGCACCTAAAAACCACAAATTTTCTCAAAATCTGACAGTGCGCCTTATAACCCGGTGCGCTTTATTACGATTCATTTTCATAAAGTTTCGATCTCGCAACTTCGGTAAACAGCCGCCATCTTTTTTCCCGGTAGAACAGGAAGCGCTTCTTCTTCTACGCAAGCAACCGCCAAGGAAAGCACCCGCCCCCATAGAACAGGAAGCGCTTCTTCTTCTACTGTAAGCAACCACCCGCCCCCGGAAGAAGAAGAAAAAACGCGCGGATATCACCGTACTTTTCATTTCCTGTTTACATCTGTAAAGACCACAAAATGGCTCCTACTAAGCGACAAGGATCCGGTTCATAAAAAGACGCAATCTCTCCATCCGCACACGGATTACTACCGTATTTCACAGCAACTGATATTCCTGTGAACCGCACTGTGGAACGGGAGCACGTACGGTGAATATTCGCACCACAGGGAATGAGAAGTCATCCTTCACTGTGGTTCTAGCTTGCCATGCTAATGGCCAGAAACTTCCACCCATGGTGATATTCAAAAGGAAGACCTTGCCAAAAGAGACCTTTCCAGCCGGCGTCATCATAAAAGCTAACTCGAAGGGATGGATGGATGAAGAAAAGATGAGCGAGTGGTTAAGGGAAGTTTACGCGAAGAGGCCGGGTGGCTTTTTTCACACAGCTCCGAAGGCGAACACACCTTCACTAAGACGGGCAGACAGCGCCGGACGACATACGCCAACATTTGCCAGTGGATCGTAAATGCCTGGGCAGATATTTCGGTCACAACTGTGGTCCGAGCTTTCCGGAAGGCAGGATTCACAGAACTACTGGACAACAACAGCGACACTGACTCCGATTACTTCGACGAGACGGAACCGGCCATTTTGGATCCCACGCTTGCGCAACTTTTCAATTCGGACACCGAAGACGAAGAATTCGAAGGATTTACGAATGAAGAATAACTTCAGAAGGTGAGCGCTATGTTTATTTTGTGTGTTGTGACATTAACGTTCGAGCAACATTATGTTGCTATTGCTCTACACCATTTTGAATTTTACTATGTTTGTGATTGCACATTTGCGTACATTTTGGGACAGAGTTGTTAGAACGCTGGTTTTCAATATATTATTAAAGTTTGACTGAACTATCTGACTGTTTTTTTGACATTCCCTTTAGCGCAGCGTAGGCGCGGCTTATAATCCGGGGCGGCTTATTGGTGGACAAAGTTATGAAATATGTAATTCATTGAAGGTGCGGCTAATAATCCGGTGCGCCTTATAGTGCGGAAAATACGGTACATCTGTAAAGACCACAAAATGGCTCCTACAAAGCGACAAGGATCCGGTTCATGAAAAGACGCAATCTCTCCATCCGCACACGGATTACTACCGTATTTCACAGCAACTGATATTCCTGTGAACCGCACTGTGGAACGGGAGCACGTACGGTGAATATTCGCACCACAGGGAATGAGAAGTCATCCTTCACTGTGGTTCTAGCTTGCCATGCTAATGGCCAGAAACTTCCACCCATGGTGATATTCAAAAGGAAGACCTTGCCAAAAGAGACCTTTCCAGCCGGCGTCATCATAAAAGCTAACTCGAAGGGATGGATGAAGAAAAGATGAGCGAGTGGTTAAGGTAAGTTTAAGTTTACGCGAAGAGGCCGGGTGGCTTTTTTCACGCAGCTCTGTCCATGTTGATATACGTATGTTTGTGATTGCACATTTGCGTACATTTTGGGAGTGAACAGAGTTGTTAGAACGCTGGTTTTTAATATATTATTAAAGTTTGACTGACCTATCTGACTGTTTTTTTGACATTCCTTTAGCGCAGTTAGATGCGGCTTACAACACCGGGCGGTTTATAGGTGGACAAAGTTTTGAAATATGCCGTTCATTGAAGGCGCGGCTTATAACCCAGGGCGGCTTATGGTGCGGAAAATACGGTAATTACGGGAAAACCGGAGTAGTTGGCAGGTATGCTCGTGTTTATGTGTTGTAAATAGACTAAAAGTGCAGAAGTACCTGTAGAGCAGACACAGTGTACCCAAAACCACCCTGTAGCTGAGCAGCAGTGGACCAGTGAAGTCCAGCATGGAGAGGAACTCCACCAGCCAAGGTACGGTCAGGATGGTGCGCTTTCTCCTCATGCTGCTCCTCAGCACAGCGCAGACGTCCAGCACAGGAACACTCTGCGACAAAACATTATTGCCTTACTACCAAACTGGACTATTTCTCCACGTGTCCCTTCCTACCTTGCTCCGCAAAGCCACAGCTGCCTCCTGGAGCTCCATGGAGGGTTTCTCGGACGTTTGGTACGGCAGAAAGGAAATGAAACCCAAAAACTTTGCCAGGAGACGAGCGAGGAGAAGCACCGAGGCAAAGCGCTGCTTTTCATCCTGATTAGGACGCCAAAGAGTCAGCGAGGCATTTTTTTTCCCCCCCTGGAATATCTATCCTGACAAGGTGATGTGTACCTGCTGCTCCAAGTCACCGTCGCCCTCCTCCTCTTGCTCGGCAGCAGCAGGACTGAGGATGGAGACGTCGTCCAGCTGGAGGAGCTGCTGACACAAACTGTCCTGCAGGTGCTGGTTTAGCTGACAGCTGGTCCGAGACACAATGAAGACACGTGTTATTACGTTTGTTCAGTGTTGGGACTAACTGTAACGCCGTTAGTTTCGGCGGTAACTAGTAGTTATTTTTTATATTCAGTAACTCAGTTACGTTATTTTTTATGTAGTTACGGCTAGAAACATAAGATCTGAGTGTGTTTTATTGGAGCGCTGCAGTGTCGTCCTTTTGATTCTTCTGTGTCACAATGGGGACAAGAGAAGATGCGCTGGGTGTGGGTGTGGGTGTGGGGAGGGGAGGGGGGTCGCGTGAAGCCAAGTTTCTTAACATGGAGATATTCTAGACCAGGGGTGCTCATTACGTCGATCGCGATCTACCGGTCGATCTCGGAGGGTGTGTCAGTCGATCACCAGCCAGGCATATAAAAAAAAATAGTCCTAAAAATGAGCGATCATAAATCTTCACTATGACGTCACTTTCGTCACTTGATTGACATTCACGGCACCCGAGGGTCTTCTGAGATGACGCTGGCTGCTGCCAGCTCATTGAAATTACCGACTGGAAGGCGAGAAACACTTTATTTCAACAGACTCTGGCGCCGTACCCGTCGTCAAAACTCCAAAGACCGACTGCACAGTTGCACAATAAAAGCTCTGCTTCATCCTGCCTGCGCTAACAAAATAAGAGTCTCAGAAAGCTGGCGCGCACAAGCTAGCAAGCTACGGAGTTTTGCCGACAATGTATTTCTTGTAAAGTGTATACAAAGGAGTACGGAAGCTGGACAAATAAGATGCCAAAAACCAACCACTTTCATGTGGTATTGGACAGAAAAGAGGACTTTTTTTCTCCTCCATTCGAAAATGCGGACGTTATCATCACCACTGTCTGATTCCAATCAATGCAAGTCATCACAATCAGGTAATACACCAACTTATATTCTTGTCTTCATGAAAGAAAGGAATCTATATGTGTTAAACATGCTTGTATTATCTTTAACCACCTTTAACTTGTTAACAATATTAACTATATGTGTTAAACATGCTTGTATTATCTTTAACCACCTTTAACTTGTTAACAATATTAACTATATGTGTTAAACATGCTTGTATTATCTTTAACCACCTTTAAGTTGTTAACAATATTAACTATATGTGTTAAACATGCTTGTATTATCTTTAACCACCTTTAAGTTGTTAACAATATTAACTATATGTGTTAAACATGCTTGTATTATCTTTAACCACCTTTAAGTTGTTAACAATATTAACTATATGTGTTAAACATGCTTGTATTATCTTTAACCACCTTTAACTTGTTAACAATATTAACTATATGTATTAAACATACTTGTATTATCATTAACCACCTTTAATTTATTAACAATATTAACTATATGTGTTAAACATGCTTGCATTATCATTAAACACCTTTAACTTGTTAACAAAAACATATATTTCATAAATAAGTAAATATAAATTATATATATGAATGAGGTAGATCCCCACGACTTGATCAATTGAAAAGTAGCTCGCCTGCAGAAAAAGTGTGAGCACCCCTGTTCTAGACTGACCATGCGTCCTCTTTTCCCCGGACATGTCCTCTTTTGCGGAGCTGTCCGGGAGGAGTTTCTTAAATGCCTCAAATGTCCGGCATTTTGAGTTAGAGTTGCGTGTATTTTTAATGTACGTTCAGGGTTAAGAAGGGGCTAAAAACAAAATAAATTGTGCAGCAGCATTCATGAGGGAGGGGCAGAGACAGAGAGAGCGAGGGAGTGGATTGATTGATTGAGACTTGTATTAGTAGATTGCACAGTACAGTACGTATTCCGTACAATTGACCACTAAATGGTAACACCCCAATAAGTTTTTCAACTTGTTTAAGTCGGGGTCCACATTAATCAATTTCTTTCAAACTGTCATTGCTCAAAACATAATATTGAATCAAAATCAATGTTAATATGAATTATTGACCTACCGTATCCAAGGTTCCCATTACTTCACATCAAATATTCCACTTTGAAAAATATTTTTGGTGGACGGTTTTGCATATTTTGTGTGTTTGCCATTAAAAACATAGTTTTGTTTGACAAAAAAAGGCGGAAAACAAACAAACAAAAAAACAACATAAAAAAAAAAAAAAAACATTTTGAAATTAAAGCTGCAAGCAGCGTTGGTCGGGCCCGCGTATTTGGCAGGTGCTAGTACTAAGTGTCCCAATACTTTTGACAAGTTTTAGTCCCAAGTGTCCCAATACTTTTGTCCAGTGTAAGTGTCCCAATACTTTTGTCCAGTTGCCCAATGCTTTTGTTCAGTGGTAGTAGTAGGGGCCCCAATACTTTTGTCCAGTGGTAGTCCTAAGTGTCCCAATACTTTTGTCTACTTTTAGTCCGAATTGTCCCAATACTTTTGTCTAGTGTACCTACCTTGTCTGCATTGTGTGGGCACGTTGGTGCTTCCTGCTTTTAAGCAGCCATCTTAAAAAAACAGCAGCGCAGCAGCATCAGCGCAGCGGTTCTTTGAAGGCTCATAAAATCAAAACCGGAGCAGTTAGAAAAATTATTTCGATAACTTTTATTTGGAAGGGTTCAATCTCTCTCCTGTGTTAGTTTGAAGCTGAAACGACAAACGCGCTCAGAGGAGATAATGTTTGAAGAGAAGTGACCGGTTTATTAAAAAAAATTGTTTTGAAGGGGGAATTGCAAACTTCCTGTTGATTTTTGCTGAGGATTGTCAATTTATGAAATGTAGGTCTAAGTGAGACCTACATAGAGGTTTTTGTTTCATGACTTTCCCAGTAGGAGTTACAGGCAGTTTTGTCATTTTTTTCTTCCGAGGAGCAGTTTTTTTTGGGTTTTATTAAAAAATTGCAGTAGAGCGCAATTTTGAGATTTGGGGTTAGGTTTTTTTTTTTAGATCGCAATGATTGCTAGTCCTGATGTGTGCGTTCAGTTTGGTGAGTTTTGAAGCATGTTAAGGGGGTCAAAATACAGCTCAAAGAGGCAAAAGTTACTGTTTTTAGTACTTTTTTGTCTTGAAGGGGGAATTGCCAACTTCCTGTTGATTTTAGCCCGACAATGTACTATTATGAAATGTAGGTCTAAGTCAGACCTACATAGAGGTTTTTGTTTCATGTCTCTCCGACCTTCCTAGTGGGAGTTACAGGCAGTCTAGATTTTTTTTTCCTAGGGGGCGCTAGAGCGCAATTTTGAGTTTTGTGGTTCGTTTTTTTTTTTTAAAAAGGCAATTTTCGCAGGTCCTGATGTGTGGGTCAAATATGGTGAGTTTTGAAGCATGTTAAGTGGGTCAAATTACAGTTTAATGTGGCGGCAGAAGAATAAAGAATAAAGAATAAAACCTTACAAATACAATAGGTCCTTATGTCCCATTGCATAAGGACTCCTTTTGCAATGGGCCATGCGGGCCCTAATGAGGGATAGATGTGAAGTTGATGTAGACTCCAGAGATTTAAATATAAAATGTATGTATGCCCTGGCACACCATTATCATCATTTCATGACCCAAGCAAAACAATTTTTACACTTTTATACTGAAATAAATACACCTACAACTTATTCAATAAAAACATAGAAAAAACCAGCAGTGGTAAAGTTTAGATCCACGAAGGAAAGAAGAAAGTGAATGAATGTTTATAACTGAATACATTTACATATGTATATACATTTTTTTTTATGAATTAGGTAACGTTTATGACAACATTTTCCAAAACACAATATAGAATGTGAGATACAACAGGGTAATGCATACGTTTATCTTTTTTTTTTTTTTTCAAAATGCTTACAAAAAAGTGGGACCCCAAAAATTTACTGTAGGACCCCATTTTTATGACTTGATGGGGCCCCTGGGACCCCATTTTGAAAATTCCTAGCGCTGATCAACAGATTGTATTATTCTCCAGTGCAATAACAGTACTGAAATGAAAGCTACAAGAGTTAACTCATCATATGAAGCCCTCAGGTTCTCCCCATGATGCTGTCCCTCCTACCTTTTTTAAAGAAGTGTTTTCTTGCATAGGGGCAGCCTGTTCTTAACATTTTAAATAGCAGTCTGTTTTCTGGTGTAGTTCCTACCAGTTTTAAACACGCCGTGGTTCAACCGCTTTTAAAGAAACCTGGTCTGGACAGTTCAGTTTTAGCCCATTTTAGACCCATTTCTAAGCTGCCTTTCCTTTCAAAGATTTTGGAGAAGATTGTTTTTACCCAGTTAAACACTTTTTTAGAGGACTGTGATGTTTTAGAAGTCTTTCAGTCTGGGTTTAAAGCCCTCCATAGTACTGAGTCAGCTTTATTAAGGGTTTTTAATGACATCCTTGGAGCAACAGATTTAGGTGATCATGTGATTTTAGTTTTACTGGATCTAACAGCAGCATTTGATACGGTGGACCATAATATTTTAATTAGCCGCCTACAGCATCAAGTGGGCATCTGTGGTACTGCTTTGAGTTGGCTGAAGTCATATTTGACTAACAGGACCTTCTCTGTGAATGTTGCTGGATCTGAATCCTCCGTTGCTCCCTTGACATGTGGGGTCCCACAGGGCTCAGTTTTGGGACCACTTCTCTTTTCTATTTATTTACATCTCCTGGGCTCAATCCTAAGAAAGCATGATATTTCTTTTCATTGTTATGCCGATGACACACAAATGTATTTTCCGTTAAAGAGAAATCATGCCTCTTCAATACAGCCATTACTTGCCTGTCTTGAGGATATCAAGGCCTGGATGGCCCTAAACTCCTTAAATTTTAATGACAAGAAGACAGAAGTAATAGTGTTTGGACCTAGTGGTACCTGTGAGCTCCCCCCTGTTGACTTTGGCCCTTTGGCTTTGCACGTTAAGCCCATGGTCACCAACCTGGGCTTTCGTATTGACTGTGATTTTAAATTGGAGCGTCAGATTGGCACAGTGGTGAAAGCCAGCTTTTTTTTTTATTTACGTCAGCTGGCCAAGGTTAAAAACCTTCTTTCTAGGCAACAGTTAGAGACAGTAATCCATGCCTTTATCACATCTCGGTTGGATTACTGTAACTCTTTGTATTTTGGAATAAATCAGTCCTCCCTCTCACGTCTGCAGCTGGTCCAAAATGCAGCTGCCCGACTTTTAACAAACACAAAAAAAAGAGAGCACATTACTCCTGTTTTAGCCTCCCTCCACTGGCTGCCTGTGTCTTTTAGAGTCCATTTTAAAATGATCTTACTCGTTTTTAAATCCTTACGTGGTCTTGCCCCACCGTACCTCTCTGAGCTGCTCCACCTCTATGCCCCCACCCGGTCCCTCAGGTCAGCTGATCAGCTGATCCTGGAGGTACCCAAAACAAAGCGCAAGCTCAGAGGGGACAGAGCTTTCTCTGTTGCGGGTCCCAAAACTCTGGAACGATCTCCCTCTCCATGTGAGACAGACCCCTTCTTTGGCTACTTTTAAGACCCTTCTTAAAACCCATTTTTATTCACTGGCTTTTAACCCAGCATGAGACATTGAATTGTTTTTAGCTTTTAGCTTTTAGAACTGTTTTTAACTTTTAAACTGTTTTTATCTAACAAACTGTTCTTAGGGTAATTTATATTTGCTTTTTAAATGTGTATTTTTATTTCTGTTTTAAATGTTATTTTTTAGTCTGTCCTTTGCCTCCATTTCTTTGTGGTGTACAGCCCTTTGTTTTTCAACGGTGCTTGTTTTTAAAGGGCTTTATAAATAAAGTTGGTATGGTATGGTATGGTAAGGCTAAAAGGGAATTAATGGGAGCTTTAAAAAAAAAAAAGAAGAAAAAAAGAAGTAACTAAATAGTTACTTTTCACAGTAACGCATTCATTTTTGGTGTAAGTAACTGAGTTAGTAACTGAGTTACTTTTGAAATAAAGTAACTTGTAACTGTAACTAGTTACTGGTTTTCAGTAACTAACCCAACACTGCGTTTGTTCCAGGGTTCACTGGCATGCAACTTACCAACTGGCCGTTTGCAGGAAGTCCCGGAAGAACTCCTGGTGGCTGGGGAAAGACGGCGGCGGACACGGGCCGACAACTCCGTGAGGTTGAATAAGACGTTCCTCCAGGCGCTTCAGGCGGCCCAGGCCGTCGGCCCCAAGCATTCCCAGCAGGTCTGCATCGGGGCTGTCGCCAGGCGAGCCGTTAGCTCCAGGGACCTTGCACATCTACAAGAAGATGGGCATGTTTTGCTCCATATTCAGCTTGAATTGCAGTTTTAGAGAGTGCCCACTGACCTGCCAACCTTAAAGAAAGTGTTTTAGGTGGCTGATAAGGCGCAAAGATTTGAACTTCCCCGTGAAAAGTTTGACACCCCTGCTATAGATAATAAAAAATTAAATGTGATAAATCTATGGATAAAAAGCAGAGCCTGGCGACGCATGCGCGTTTATCATAACTCTCTCTCTCTCTCTGTCTCTGCCCCTCCCTCACTCAAAGTGTTTTAGGTGGCTGATAAGGCGCAAAGATTTTAACTTCCCCGTGAAAAGTTTGCAGAACATTTGGCGCAAATAGGGTGTAATAATAGATGATAAAATGAACTGGAAATCTCATGTAAAAGATATACAACATAAAGTAGCAAGAAACACGTCAGTAATGAAACATGTTGTAGACCAAAAATCACTTCATATTCTCTACTGCTCGCTAGTGTTACCATAACTGAGTTATTGTGTAGGAATATGGGAAACAACTACAAAAGTACACTTCATTCACTAACGGTAGGAGTGTAACGGTACGTGTATTTGTATTGAACCGTTTCGGTACGGGGGTTCCGGTTCGGTTCGGAGGTGTACTGAACGAGTTTCCACACAGACATACCGTATTTTCCGCACTATAAGGCGCACCTAAAAACCACAAATTTTCTCAAAAGCTGACAGTGCGCCTTATAACCCGGTGCGCTTTATATATGGATTAATATTAAGATTCATTTTCATAAAGTTTCGGTCTCGCAACTACGGTAAACAGCCGCCATCTTTTTTCCCCTTAGAAGAGGAAGTGCTTCTTCTTCTACGCAAGCAACCGCCAAGGTAAGCACCCGCCCCCATAGAACAGGAAGCGCTTCTTCTTCTACTGTAAGCAACCACCCGCCCGCGTAGAAGAAAAAGAAGAAGCGCGCGGATATTACCGTACGTTTCATTTCCTTTGTGTGTTTACATCTGTAAAGACCACAAAATGGCTCCTACTAAGCGACAGGGATCCGGTTCATGAAAAGACGCAATCTCTCCATCCGCACACGGATGACTATTTCACAGCAACTGCCTAAAGACTTTCAAGAAAAGCTGGCTACTTTCCGTGCATATTGTAAAAACAAGAGCTGAAAAAAAGATCCGGCCAGAGAACATTATCAACATGGACGAGGTTCCACTGACTTTTGATATTCCTGTGAACCGCACTGTGGATACAACGGGAGCACGTACGGTGAATATTCGCACCACAGGGAATGAGAAGTCATCCTTCACTGTGGTTCTAGCTTGCCATGCTAATGGCCAGAAACTTCCACCCATGGTGATATTCAAAAGGAAGACCTTGCCAAAAGAGACCTTTCCAGCCGGCGTCATCATAAAAGCTAACTCGAAGGGATGGATGGATGAAGAAAAGATGAGCGAGTGGTTAAGGTAAGTTTACGCGAAGAGGCCGGGTGGCTTTTTTCACGCAGCTCCGTCCATGTTGATATACGACTCCATGCGCGCCCACATCACGCTGGTTTTTAATATATTATTAAAGTTTGACTGACCTATCTGACTGTTTTTTTGACATTCCTTTAGCGCAGTTAGATGCGGCTTAAAACACGGGGCGGCTTATAGGTGGACAAAGTTTTGAAATATGCCGTTCATTGAAGGCGCGGCTTATAACCCAGGGCGCCTTATGGTGCGGAAAATACGGTATTAAGTAGCGTAACGCACATTGTGTAAACAATGCACACCGAGGCACAACACACGGCATGCTAGCAGCTAACGGGCTAGGATAGACGGACCATACGTCCTCTTTTCACCGGACATGTCCTCTTTTGCGGAGCTGTCAGGGCGGAGTTTCTTAAATGCCTCAAATGTCCGGCATTTTGACTTAGAGTTGCGTGTATTTTTAATGTACGTTCAGGGTTAAGAAGGGGTTAAAAACAAAACAAACAGCAGCATTGGTGAGGGAGGGGCAGAGACAGAGAGAGAGAGAGAGAGAGTTATGATAAACACGCATGCGTCACCAGGCTCTGCTTTTTATCCATAGATTTATCACATTTAATTTTTTATTATCTATAGCAGGGATGTCAAAAGTGTGCCCCGGAGGCTATTTGTGGCCCACATAAGAAAAGTGAAATAAAAAAGCTTAAAGGTTAAATGTAATTTAGAAAAAGTTGCAATGTTGACTAATAAAACAAAGCTCCTTTCAAACTGTCTTTGCTCAAAACATAATATTGAATCAAAATCAATGTTATTATGAATTATTGACCTATCCAAGGTTCCCATTACTTCACATCAAATATTCCACTAAGAAAAATATTTTTGGTGGAAGATTTTGCAAATTTGGTAAATAAATAACCAGAAATGTATATTTAGTTGTTTTCTTACTGTACCGAAAATGAACCGAACCGTGACCTCTAAACGAGGTACGTACCGAACCGACATTTTTGTGTACCGTTAAATCCCTACTTCACAATCATAATGAGGGACAAGAACACACCTCTTTTTTATTTTAATTTTAAAGATGATAAAAAATTGCTTGGAAGATGCGGTGAATGGGAGTTGTAGCCTTCAAAGCCTCTAAAACAACTTTAAAACCCTCTAACGTTTTATACACGCATTGCAAGTATATATATATATATATATATATAAAATGTAGTAACAGACGCATTCATAACAATATACTTCCGGATACAAAACGATTATGTGTGTTTCTAATCACTGCAACAACGAAGACGACTATTTTTGGACAAATGAGGATTCACTACCTTATCTTTTTGAGGCTGAATATACAGAGGATGCGGAATTTGGAGACATGGATAAATTGCTATTTTGTGTCTTTCTTTTCTTTGTCGCTGGCTTTCAAAATGGTTATAAGAGGTCTCACTCTGTGCGTCGCTCTCAGCACCCCCGGCATGTTTCACAAAAGTGAAATAAAAAAGCTTAAAGGTTAAATGTAATTTAGAAAAAGTTGCGATGTTGACTAATAAAACAAAGCTCCTTTTTTTCCTTTCAAACTGTCATTGCTCAAAACATAATATTGAATCAAAATCAATGTTATTATGAATTATTGACATATCCAAGGTTCCCATTACTTCACATCAAATATTACACTAAGAAAAATATTTTTTGTGGATGATTTTGCAAATTTGGTAAATAAATAACCCCAAAATGTATATTTTGTTGTTTTCCTACTGTACCGAAAATGAACCGAACCGTGACCTCTAAACCGAGGTACGTACCAAACCGAAATTTTTGTGTACCGCTACATCCCTAAGTAATACCAAAACCTAATGTAAAGTATTGAAAAAAAAAGAAGAATAAGTGTTTATTACATTTTACGGCAGTGTAAATAGAAACATGTTACAACAGAAAGTAACTAGATATTAGTAAGTATATTATTAATAGTTTTGATCAAAAAATACAAACGGCAGAGTACGGGTATTCTTGCTTCATTGTAGCTTTATTTTGTTTTTTATGGGTGATCGGAGCTATTTACGGTAGTAATGCTTACCTGAATGAGCTGCTTCAGGAAAAGACGAGCAAAATGTGAGTGGTTTCCTGCAGCTGTCAACTGACTCATCATTCCTCTGAGACAGCAAAAAAAAAAACAATAGAATAAATAAAAGTTAAAAGAGAAACAAAGATTTTTTGGGGGGGGAATTTCTTGACACTCGCCTGATGCGACTCCCAAGAGCAGCGTCGAAGCTCCAGTTGGGCTCCGTGTGGAAGTCCTCCCATTCTCGCAGCACCTCGTAAAACACGTCTCTGTCAGCAAAAAAAAGAACATGTTTCTCAAAGGAGAAGATCATACTCTGTTTGACAATAGACCACAGATCCTTCAGAGCCAGCAGCACCCGTGCAGCCCAGGATCATGACGCTACCACTCGTCATACTTGCCAACCTTGAGACCTCTGATTTCGGGAGGTGGGGGGTGTGGTCAGGGGTGGGGCGGGCGTGGTTAAGAGGGGAGGAGTATATTGACAGCTAGAATTCACCAAGTCAAGTATTTCATATATATATATACACACACAGGTAAAAGCCAGTAAATTAGAATATTTTGAAAAACTGGATTTATTTCAGTAATTGCATTCAAAAGGTGTAACTTGTACATTATATTTATTCATTGCACACAGACTGATGCATTCAAATGTTTATTTCATTTAATTTTGATGATTTGAAGTGGCAACAAATGAAAATCCAAAATTCCGTGTGTCACAAAATTAGAATATTACTTAAGGCTAATACAAAAAAGGGATTTTTAGAAATGTTGGCCAACTGAAAAGTATGAAAATGAAAAATATGAGCATGTACAATACTCAATACTTGGTTGGAGCTCCTTTTGCCTCAATTACTGCGTTAATGCGGCGTGGCATGGAGTCGATGAGTTTCTGGCACTGCTCAGGTGTTATGAGAGCCCAGGTTGCTCTGATAGTGGCCTTCAACTCTTCTGCGTTTTTGGGTCTGGCATTCTGCATCTTCCTTTTCACAATACCCCACAGATTTTCTATGGGGCTAAGGTCAGGGGAGTTGGCGGGCCAATTTAGAACAGAAATACCATGGTCCGTAAACCAGGCACGGGTAGATTTTGCGCTGTGTGCAGGCGCCAAGTCCTGTTGGAACTTGAAATCTCCATCTCCATAGAGCAGGTCAGCAGCAGGAAGCATGAAGTGCTCTAAAACTTGCTGGTAGACGGCTGCGTTAACCCTGGATCTCAGGAAACAGAGTGGACCGACACCAGCAGATGACATGGCACCCCAAACCATCACCCAACCATGCAAATTTTGCATTTCCTTTGGAAATCGAGGTCCCAGAGTCTGGAGGAAGACAGGAGAGGCACAGGATCCACGTTGCCTGAAGTCTAGTGTAAAGTTTCCACCATCAGTGATGGTTTGGGGTGCCATGTCATCTGCTGGTGTCGGTCCCCTACTTTTTAGGGCCCGCATGGCCCATTGCATAAGGACTCCCAAAGGGAGTCCTTATGCAATGGGACATAAGGACCTATTGAATTTGTAAGGTTTTATTATTATTATTCTTACGCAACTTTGCGCTGTAATTTGACCCCCTTAACATACTTCAAAACTCACCAAATTTAAGACGCACATCAGTAATATACGGCAAAACTTTTTATCAAAAAAACAAACCTCAAAACTCAAAATTGCGCTCTAGCGCCCCCTACGAGAAAAAAAAACTAGACTGCCTGTAACTCCCACAAGGAAGGTCGGAGAGACATGAAACAAAAACCTTTATGTAGGTGTGACTTAGACCTAGATTTCATAATAGTATATTCTCGGGCAAAAATCAACAGGAAGTTGGCAATTCCCCCTTCAAGACAAAAAAGTACTAAAAACAGTCACTTTTGCCTCTTTGAGCTGTAATTTGACCCCCTTAACATGCTTCAAAACTCACCGAACTGAACACACACATCAGGACTGGCAAAAATTGCGATCTAATAAAAAAACCTAACCCCAAATCTCAAAATTGTGCTCTAGCGCAATTTTTTAATGAAACGCACAAAAAACATGAAACAAAAACCTCTATGTAGGTCTCACTTAGACCTACATTTCATAAATTGACAACCCCCAGCAAAAATCAACAGGAAGTTTGCTATTCCCCCTTCAAAACAATTTTTTTTGTAAAAACCGGTCACCTTCCTTCAAAAACTATCTCCTCTGAGCGCGTTTGTCGTTTCGGCTTCAAACTAACACAGGAGAGAGATTAAACCCTTGTGTATAAAATAACAGAACAGCGTTTTAATACCTGCTCCGGTTTTGATTTTATGACCCTTCAAAGACCCGCTGCGCTGATGCTGATGCTGCTGCGCTGCTGTTTTTTTAAGATGGCTGCTTAAAAGCAGGAAGCACCAACGTGCCCACACAATGCAGACAAGGTAGGTACACTAGACAAAAGTCTTGGGACACTTCAGACTAAAAGTAGACAAAAGTATTGGGACACTTATGACTATCACTGGACAAAAGTATTGGGACATTTAGGACTAGCACCTGCCAAATACGCGGGCCCGACCAATGCTGCTTGCAGCTTTAATTACCTTTGCTTTTTAAAGGTATGGAAGGCCTTGTCGCTGCTGAAGTTGGAGCGGTTGTCTGTGGCAGGCTGGAAAGGAACCGAGTGGATGAAGGTGGAGACGGACAGAGACAGCTGGGAAACACAGAGAATGCAAAAATAAAATGTTTAGATCAAAAATCTACAAAATGATTGTATGATTGTGTTACCTTGGCTGTGCTTCTGTCCTGCGCCTGACACAAGCGACTTCTCAGATGTGGCGAGAAGGACGCCACTCTCTCGTTCTCCGCCAGAAGACGCAAGGTGCACTTGTCCATGTGCGCCAACAACCTGACACACAACAGTAATAAATAAGTGCAGGACGTTTTCTGACAGCGTGCTTAAGCATGGAGATGAACACTCACTGGTACTGATTCTCCAGAACCTTCACTGCAAAGTACACACAGTTGTGTACTTGCCTCAGGTAATGTCTCTCCAGCACGTCTGAAATGTGTCAAACACAACAGGGGGTTTATTCCAAACCTATTTCCAGTTGATAGTGTTTAGGGGGTGGGGGGGTCTAACCTGAATTGAGCCCGCACGCGCTTTCATCATCACCGTCATTACTGACAGGAGAGCGAGACGTGAGCAGCTGCATCACAAAGAAAAGCTCCAGAAAAATATTGGGCACCAAGTTCTCTGTAAAACAAAAATACATTTTCCACGATAAATGTTACGTTTTTTTTTTTTACTTCTGATACAACTTTTTCCACTTCCAATGTGATACGGATATCGGAGCACAGTATTGATCCAATACGATATCAGCATAAATTACACATACCGTATTTTCCGCACCATAAGGCGCCCTGGGTTATAAGCCGCGCCTTCAATGAACGGCATATTTCAAAACTTTGTCCACCTACCCGGTATAAGACGCCCCGTGTTATAAGCCGCATCTAACTGCGCTAAAGGAATGTCAAAAAAACAGTCAGATAGGTCAGTCAAACTTTAATAATATATTAAAAACCAGCGTGATGTGGGCGCGCATGGAGTCGTATATCAACATGGACGGAGCTGCGTGAAAAAAGCCACCCGGCCTCTTCGCGTAAACTTACCTTAACCACTCGCTCATCTTTTCTTCATCCATCCCTTCGAGTTAGCTTTTATGATGACGCCGGCTGGAAAGGTCTCTTTTGGCAAGGTCTTCCTTTTGAATATCACCATGGGTGGAAGTTTCTGGCCATTAGCATGGCAAGCTAGAACCACAGTGAAGGATGACTTCTCATTCCCTGTGGTGCGAATATTCACCGTACGTGCTCCCGTTGTATCCACAGTGCGGTTCACAGGAATATCAAAAGTCAGTGGAACCTCGTCCATGTTGATAATGTTCTCTGGCCGGATCTTTTTTTCAGCTATCTTGTTTTTACAATATGCACGGAAAGTAGCCAGCTTTTCTTGAAAGTCTTTAGGCAGTTGCTGTGAAATAGTAGTCCGTGTGCGGATGGAGAGATTGCGTCTTTTCATGAACCGGAAACCTGTCGCTTAGTAGGAGCCATTTTGTGGTCTTTACAGATGTAAACACACAAAGGAAATGAAACGTAATATCCGCGCGCTTCTTCTTCTTCTTCTACGCGGGCGGGTGGTTGCTTACAGTAGAAGAAGAAGCGCTTCCTGTTCTATGGGGGCGGGTGCTTACCTTGGCGGTTGCTTGCGTAGAAGAAGAAGCGCTTCCTCTTCTACGGGGAAAAAAGATGGCGGCTGTTTACCGTAGTTGCGAGACCGAAACTTTATGAAAATGAATCTTAATATTAATCCATATATAAAGCGCACCGGGTTATAAGCCGCACTGTCAGCTTTTGAGTAAATTTGTGGTTTTTAGGTGCGGCTAATAGTGCGGAAAATACGGTACTTGTATTACGTATTTAGTAGTGTGGAATGTTAAAAACACTTACCTAATTATTATTAACCGCCTGGAATGGACTGTGTGATGGGAATTGTTTTTTGGGGGAAACCCAGTGATCAGAATTTTTCATGAAGTGTGCAGCTCATGAAGTGTGGATGCCGTCAAGCTGAAGAAGGAGTCCTATCGGGTTCTTTTGGCTCATAGGACTCCTGAGGCAGCGGACAGGTACCGACAGGCCAAGCGGTGTGCGGCTTCAGCGGTCGCAGAGGCAAAAACTCGGACATGGGAGGAGTTCGGTGAGGTGGCAAGGCCCCGGGGGTAGATGAGATCCGCCCGGAGTTCCTTAAGGCTCTGGATGCTGTGGGGCTGTCTTGGTTGACAAGACTCTGCAGCATCGCGTGGACATCGGGGGCGGTACCACTGGATTGGCAGACCGGGGTGGTGGTTCCTCTCCTTAAGAAGGGGAACCGGAGGGTGTGTTCTAACTATCGTGGGATCACACTCCTCAGCCTTCCCGGTAAGGTCTATTCAGGTGTACTGGAGAGGAGGCTACGCCGGATAGTCGAACCTCGGATTCAGGAGGAACAGTGTGGTTTTCGTCCTGGTCGTGGAACTGTGGACCAGCTCTATACTCCCGGCAGGGTCCTTGAGGGTGCATGGGAGTTTGCCCAACCAGTCTACATGTGCTTTGTGGACTTGGAGAAGGCATTCGACCGTGTCCCTCGGGAAGTCCTGTGGGGAGTGCTCAGAGAGTATGGGGTATCGGACTGTCTGTGATTGTGGCAGTCCGCTCCCTGTATAATCAGTGCCAGAGCTTGGTCCGCATTGCCAGCAGTAAGTCGGACACGTTTCCAGTGAGGGTTGGACTCCGCCAAGGCTGCCCTTTGTCACCCATTCTGTTCATAACTTTTATGGACAGAATTTCTAGGCGCAGTCAAGGCGTTGAGGGGATCTGGTTTGGTGGCTGCAGGATTAGGTCTCTGCTTTTTGCAGATGATGTGGTCCTGATGGCTTCATCTGGCCAGGATCTTCAGCTCTCACTGGATCGGTTCGCAACTGAGTGTGAAGCGACTGGGATGAGAATCAGCACCTCCAAGTCCGAGTCCATGGTTCTCGCCCGGAAAAGGGTGGAGTGCCATCTCCGGGTTGGGGAGGAGATCTTGCCCCAAGTGGAGGAGTTCAAGTACCTCGGAGTCTTGTTCACGAGTGAGGGAAGAGTGAATCGTGAGATCGACAGGCGGATCGGTGCGGCGTCTTCAGTAATGCGGACGCTGTATCGGTCCATTGTGGTGAAGAAGGAGCTGAGCCGGAAGGCAAAGCTCTCAATTTTCCGGTCGATCTACGTTCCCATCCTCACCTATGGTCATGAGCTTTGGGTTATGACCGAAAGGACAAGATCACGGGTACAAGCGGCCGAAGTGAGTTTCCTCCGCCGGGTGGCGGGGCTCTCCCTTAGAGATAGGGTGAGAAGCTCTGCCATCCGGGAGGAGCTCAAAGTAAAGCCGCTGCTCCTCCACATGGAGAGGAGCCAGATGAGGTGGTTCGGGCATCTGGTCAGGATGCCACCCGAACGCCTCCCTAGGGAGGTGTTTAGGGCACGTCCGACCGGTAGGAGGCCACGGGGAAGACCCAGGACACGTTGGGAAGACTATGTCTCCCGGCTGGCCTGGGAACGCCTCGGGGTCCCACAGGAAGAGCTGGACGAGGTGGCTGGGGAGAGGGAAGTCTGGGCTTCCCTGCTTAGGCTGCTGCCCCCGCGACCCGACCTCGGATAAGCGGAAGAAGATGGATGGATGGATGGATGTACAGCTCTGGTAATGGGTACATTCGCACCCACCTGCACAAATGTACTTCAAAATGTAACAATCAAAATAAATATGCCTTTTTTTGTTTTGTTTACTCGGGCATGCATATATAATATGCATTAGTTTGACCATTTAACATCTCCCTCCCTCTACCTGCTCCTTTCTTGTCAGCTCCTCCTTTGCCGATGTTAATGCAAGTGAATTTTACTTTTTTTAGGCGATGGTCTAAGCTAGAGATGTTCGATAATGGCTTTTTTGCCGATATCCGATATTGTCCAAGTCTTAATTACCGATTCCGATATCAACCGATACCAACCGATACCGATATATACAGTCGTGGAATGAACACATTAGTATGCCTAATTTTGTTGTGATGCCCCGCTGGATGCATTAAACAATGTAACAAGGTTTTCCGAAATAAATCAACTCAAGTTATGGAAAAAAAAATGCCAACATGGCACTGCCATATTTAGGGCCCGCATGGCCCATTGCATGGGAGTCCTTATGCAATGGGACATAAGGACCTATTGAATTTGTAAGGTTTTATTCTTTATTCTTTATTCTTCCGCCGCCACATTAAACTGTAATTTGACCCACTTAACATGCTTCAAAACTCACCATATTTGACCCACACATCAGGACCTGCGAGAATTGCCTTTTTTTTTTAAAAACGAACCACAAAACTCAAAATTGTGCTCTAGCGCCCCCTAGAAGAAAAAAAAAACTAGACTTCCTGTAACTCCCACTAGGAAGGTCGGAGAGACATGAAACAAAATTCTCTATGTAGGTCTGACTTAGACCTACCTTTCATAATTGTATATCCTCGGGCAAAAATCAACAGGAAGTTGGCAATTCCCCCTTCAAGACAAAAAAGTACTAAAAACAGTAACTTTTGCCTCTTTGAGCTGTAATTTGACCCCCTTAACATGCTTCAAAACTCACCAAACTGAACGCACACATCAGGACTGGCAAAAATTGCGATCTAATAAAAAAACCTAACCCCAAATTTAAAAATTGCGCTCTAGAGCAATTTTTTAATAAAACGGAGAAAAAACTGCTCCTCGGAAGAAAAAAATGACAAAACTGCCTGTAACTCCCACTGGGAAGGTCGGAGAGACATGAAACGAAAACCTCTTCGTAGGTCTCACTTAGACCTACATTTCATAAATTGACACCCCCCAGCAAAAATCTACAGGAAGTTTGCTATTCCCCCTTCAAAACAAAATTTTTGTAAAAAACGGTCAACTTTCTTCAAAATCTATCTCCTCTGAGCGCGTTTGTCGTTTCGGCTTCAAACTAACACAGGAGAGAGATTAAACCCTTGTGTATAAAATAACAGAACAGCATTTTAATACCTGCTCCGGTTTTGATTTTATGACCCTTCAAAGACCCGCTGCGCTGATGCTGCTGTTTTTTTAAGATGGCTGCTTAAAAGCAGGAAGCACCAACGTGCCCACACAATGCAGACAAGGTAGGTACACTAGACAAAAGTCTTGGGACACTTCAGACTAAAAGTAGACAAAAGTATTGGGACACTTAGGACTAGCACCTGCCAAATACGCGGGCCCGACCAACGCTGCTTGCAGCTTTAATTATTATTGAAGTCACAAAGTGCATTATTTTTTTTAACATGCTTGGAATTTGGGACATGCTCTCCCTGAGAGAGCATGAGGAGGTTGAGGTGGGGTGGGGTAGGGGGTAGCGGGGGGTGTATATTGTAGCGTCCCGGAAGAGTTAGTGCTGCAAGGGGTTCTGGGTGTTTGTTCTGTTGTGTTACGGTGCGGATGTTCTCCCGAAATGTGTTTGTCATTCTTGTTTGGTGTGGGTTCACAGTGTGGTGCATATTTGTAACAGTGTTAAAGTTGTTTATACGGCCAACCTCAGTGTGACCTGTATGGCTGTTGACCAAGTATGTCTTGCATTCACTTGTGTGTGTGAAAAGCCGTAGATATTATGTGATTGGGCCGGCACGCAAAGGCAGTGCCTTTAAGGTTTATCGGCACGCTATACTTCTCCCTACGTCCGTGTACTAGAGATGCGCGGATAGGCAATTATTTCATCCGCAACCGCATCAGAAAGTCGTCAACCATCCGCCATCCACCCGATCTAACATTTGATCAGAACCGCATCCGCCCGCACCCGCCCGTTGTTATATATCTAATATAGACGATGCAAGGCATTAGTGAGGTTATAAAGCTTTTGCCTGTTAAAGAAAGGAGACTGATCCAATGCAGCACAGACATTCGCGTGCCACGCTGTCACGACCCAGACGCACACCAGTGCGCAATCATATGGGAGCCGCGCTGAGCACACCTCCAAGCGCGTCTCGCTGCCGGCGACGGCCGGGTATGGGCCCAACGCTCCAGCGCCATCCATTTTCAGGGCTAATTGATTCGGCAGGTGGGTTGTTACACACTCCTTAGCGGGTTCCGACGTCCATGGCCACCGTCCTAGCTGCTGTCTATATCAACCAGGGTGAGCCCCACCCCTTTCGTGAGCGCACTGCGCGCGGAGTGACCCCTGTTACGCGCCCCCGGCAACAGGGGTGGCGGGCAGGCAAGCTGCGCGGGCGGAGCGCGCGGAGTGACCCCTGTTACGAGCCCCCGGCCACAGGGGTGGCGGGCAGGTAAGCTGCTTACCTGCTGCGCGTGACGCCGGCCGCGGCGAAGGCGGACGAGGCGGGGTGTCGGTGCGGTGGGCGCGGTGGTGACCCTGGACGTGCGTCGGGCCCTTCTCGCGGATCGCCTCAGCTACGGCTCCCGGTGGGGCCCTCTCGGGGGAAGGGGCCTCGGTCCCGGACCCCGGCGAGGCGTCGGGGGCCTTCTCCGCTCCGTAAAAGTGTCCATCTCTTCTTTTTTTTTTTCTTCTGTTGTGGCATATGCTGCAGGTGCCTGCTCGTTTTTCGTATGTGGGTAACAACATTTAACTATGTATATATATTTCCCAATTGGTTTAACTGCCACCCGCCTGAATCTATTTAAAATCTAATTTTTTTTATTTCAACCGCCCGACCCGACCCTCGGATAAAATCTAATTTTTTTTAATTTCATCCGCCCGATCCGCGGATAATCCGCGGACTCCGCGGTTGTGCCCGCAAACCGCGCATCTCACCCGTGTACACAGTGGCCTTTTAAAAAGTCAGAAATGTTACTTTTTCAAACCAATACAGATAATTTCCGATATTACATTTTAAAGCATTTATCGGCCGATAATATCGGCAGTCCGATATTATCGGACTTCTCTAGTCCAAGCCCCATTAGGCTAGGCTGATTTGGGACCGCTATCTGATACTAATACTGTATCGGGACACCACAAATAAATATGAGTGCTTGTTCTCGTGGCCACTTACCAGATATACAGGTGCAGTACAGTTCAGCCAGGAGGTCCAGAACCAAGGCCGAGGTGACTTTAGATGGCTCAGGACACAGGGTCTGCTGGTCCGGCGTGCCTCTGGAAGCGACTCGGACTCCTGACTTTGTTGGGGTACTGGGCTCCTCCGAGCAGGGCAGAGGAGCGCATGCTTGCTGGGCGCGCTTGGACCTGGAAACAGGAATGAAGGGGCGATGATGTCAGTGGACACAACACTTGGAACACCTTCACCATCTAAATACACCAAATTAGGAGATTGCCTCAAATTACTGAGTTTCTTTATTTACTCAACTAAGGCTGCAGCTAACGATTATTTTTCTACCGATTAATCTATAGATTATTTTTTTCGATTAATCGGTTAATCTATAGATTATTTTTTTTCGATTAATCTATAGATTATTTTTCCTTTTACCGATTATTTTTTTATTTAAAATGAAGATGAAAAAATAAATTTAGGCCAGTTTTTTCAAAAGGCATGACTTATTTACAAAAAAAAAGTATGGCCACTCAGTCAACATTGACAACAACATGACAAAATATTCTGTAACAATGTAAACATTTAAAACTTTTAACATTTAACAAAATTAAAAGTAGCTTATTTGCTTTTTAATATGCAAATATAAAAGTAAACATCCAGTGCAAATCTTAATATTCTGCAATAGTATAAGCATTTCTAAAGTAAAAGTATTGCTTATTTTGCTTTAAAATGTACAAAAATAAAGATAAACATCCAATACAAAAAAGTGCAAAACGAAATATTCTGTAACAGTGTAAACATTTCAACAAAAGTAAAAGTATTGCTTATTTTGCTTAATAACACAACAATGATAGTATGATTAAAGTGAAAGTTAATTGTTGGTTTGTACATAGTATATGTAACTGTTAATGTTGTAAAAGGTATTTGCACAACTAATTAACGTTCGCGTCTTTGTAAACACTGAACAGGCACGCCAAACGCGCCTCTCAGAGCGAAACAGTGTTTTAGTTTATGAATTTACAACGCAGATACAAATGACACATTCATGTTTTTGTGTAATGATGACAACGTATACTCACGCGGACCATTGACTAGTTGATGGTGATGGCAAGAACGCTGTCGGGTGTTTTCTTTTCAAATGTTCCTTCATAGCCGTTGTGCTGCTATGATAGGCCATTTCCGCTCGACACAGTGTGCATACAACAACTGTCAAGTGTTTTGCTTTTTTCCCTGTGCTTATCCCACACTTGAAGGGATGTACCAATGCTGAATGTGGCTTCTGGATTTCACTCAAAAGACCAGACCGTAGTTACTTTTTCCTTTTATTTTCCTTTAGTTTGCAACAGTTTTTCCAACGAAGAAACAGCTTCTTTTTTCTTCTTTAGTCATCTCACCAGCGCAACAGGTGCGCCACACCCACAAAGACAACTAAAGTGCAATCTTACCGGCTGTCCGTTCAGCTATTGGTTTTGGTACACTATTGACACAACTCTGGGTTTTCTGTAACGAACTAAACCTTTTTCCACTCTGCGCTGGCGTCTTTTGACTCCTTGATTTGACACAGCGGTCTAATTACCGGGCTCGCGCACCAGCAGATGAGACGGGAGCGCGCCGCGTTATACCTGCGCGTGAACGTAAACTGATCGGTTCTGATCATATAAGCCGACTGGCCGAAATAATGCCGAATTATATACATTTCCTGGGGTTGCCTAGGTGAATAGGGATGCGGATGTGCTCTAAGATAAAATATAATTGTATTAAGTGGCTGGTTGCTCAGCAGCCACGGTTGCTGTTCGCCGCTACAACATTATTAGGCCGTTTATTGAAATACTCCCACACTTTTGACGACTTTTGGCGTGCTTTTTTCCCCTCGCTCGCACCGCTCGCATCGTCTGCTTTGCGCTCCGCCATGATGGTAGTGTGACGTAAATATGCGGCGCATCGACGCACAAAAACGGTGTCGACGTATTTACGTAACCGATGACGTCGACTATGTCGACGCGTCGTTTCAGCCTTATACTCAACTGGTAAGCTGGGGGGTAAAGCATTTATTTGTGAAAATAGACTCCTAAATCCCTTATCTATACTTCCATCCATTTTCAATACCACTTATCCTCTGAGTCATGTGTAAACTGGAGCCTGGCATGCTATCATTGTGGTAACATGCTAATAACATGAGATATACAGTACAGGCCAAAAGTCTAGACACACCTTCTCATTTCAATGCGTTTTCTTTATTTTCATGACTACCGTATTTTTCGGACTATAAGTCGCAGTTTTTTTTCATAGTTTGGCCAGGGGTGCGACTTATGTGTGAAATGATTAACACATTAGCGTAAAATATCAAATAATATTATTTATCTCATTCACGTAAGAGCATACTTGCCAACCCTCCCAAATTTTCCGGGAGACTCCCGAAATTCAGCGCCTCTCCCGAAAACCTCCCGGGACAAATTTTCTCCCGAAAATCTCCCGAAATTCAGGCGGAGCTGGAGGCCGCGCCCCCTCCAGCTCCATGCGGACCTGAGTGACGTGTTGACAGCCTGTTCACACGTCCGCTTTCTCACAATATAAACAGCTAATGATCGAGGGCGAGTTCTTGGTTTCTTATGTGTGTTTATTGTTAGGCAGTTTCATTAACGTCCTCCCAGCGCGGTAACAACACACAACAACAGCAGTCAAGTTTTCGTCCCCCGTAAAGCAGTTCGTCTGCCGTAAACAGCAATGTTGTGACACTTTTAAACAGGACAATACTGCCATCTACTGTACATGCATATGTGACCCACCCATAATGTGTCACATTTTTGTGTTGATTTTTTTCCATTTATTTTGTGGTTTGAATTCGTTTTTGGAGCTGTCATTACAGATTTATCAGTATTCACATTGGTCAGTAGGGGGCAGTAGGGCGTTTCTTCCCAATTGAATGCTATCACCTGCAGACCGGAAGTGTCTTGTCATTCTGATGAGAGCGACCAGTCTGTGAACAATTGAAACGTCCTGTGTGCTTTTTCCTCCTGTATAACAGGTTCGTTTTGGTGAATCAACTCACTGAATAATATCCATGTGATCTTTATAAGTTTAAGTACACATTCTGATGGTGGAGCCTAACTCTAAAGTGTTTGTGAGTTGTAGTTCGTATTTGTGAATGAATCCAGTGCACAGCTGCAGTAATCAATACAATGACGTGAGTGCGCAATGTTTATACAGGAACTTCTGATCCTAATTCAGACTCCCAAATTAGAGCTCCCGTTTTCTTATTGATTTTATAATGTATATTTGTATAATGTGTGTGTTCTGAAATAGTGACAGAGAATAGAACAAGGATGGACAATTCAACCCTTAACTCAACAATGAGTAGATGAGTGCTATGTGTGTATATGTGTAAATAAATGAACACTGAAATTCAAGTATTTCTTTTATTTATATATATATATATATATATATATAGCTAGAATTCACTGAAAGTCAAGTATTTCTTATATATATATATATCTTAACCACGCCCCCCGCCCGACCACGCCCCCCACCCCCCACCTCCCGAAATCGGAGGTCTCAAGGTTGGCAAGTATGCGTAAGAGACTATACGTATAAGATTTCATGGGATTTAGCGATTAGGAGTGACAGATTGTTTGGTAAACGTATAGCATGTTCTATATGTTATAGTTATTTGAATGTCTCTTACCATAATATGTTACGTTAACATACCAGTTGGTTATTTATGCCTCATATAACGTACACTTATTCAGCCTGTTGTTCACTATTCTTGATTTATTTTAAATTGCCTTTCAAATGTCTATTCTTGCTGTTGGCTTTTATCAAATACATTTCCCCAAAAAATGTACTCCAGTGAGACTTATATATGTTTTTTTTCCTTCTTTGTTATGCATTTTCGGCCGGTGCGACTTATACTCCGAAAAATACGGTATTTACATTGTAGATTGTCACTGAAGGCATCAAAACTATGACACCTGTGAAGTGAAAACCTCTTGAAGCTCATGGAGAGAATGCCAAGAGTGTACAAAGCAGTAATCAGAGAAAAGGGTGGCTATTTTGAAGAAACTAGAATATAAAACATGTTTTTTTTTTTAGTTATTTCACAAGTACATAACTCCACATGTGTTCATTCATAATTTTGATGTGACAATCTACAATGTAAATAGTCATGAAAATAAAGAAAACGCATTGAATGAAAAGGTGTGTCCAAACTTTTGGCCTGTACTGTATACCTGCTAAATTTGCTAAAAAATAAAATAAAAAAAAAGCTAGCATGCTAAAATACTAATTATAAAATATATTATTCTTTGATATATAGCTAAAAAATAAATAAATGAAGCAATTGTACACAGAGACATGGTTCGCACAAAAAGGCATATTTGGCGAGATCTAAAGGTTCGTAAATCGAAAAGTTCCCAAATAAAGGGGGTTCATAAATCAAGGTTTCACTGTAGTTGTTAGCAATAATTACAGCAATATAGTGGCTATTTATTCTTCATGGATAGAGATTTATCGGCCGATAATATCAGCAGGCCAATATTATCGGCCGATAAATGCTTTGGAATGTAATATCGGAAATTATCGGTATCTTTTTTTTTTATTATCGGTATCTTTTTTTTAAATTTTTTATTGAATCAACCTAAAAAACCTCCCTCCCCCATTCACACTCATTCGCACAAAAGGGATGTTTCTTTCTGTTATTAATATTGTGGTTCCTACATTATATATCAATATATATCAATACAGTCTGCAGGGATACAGTCCGTAAGCACTAGAGATGCGCGGTTTGCGGACACAACCGCGGAGTCCGCGGATAATCCGCGGGTCGGGCGGGTGACATGACGAAAAAAATAGATTGTAAATAGATTCGGGCGGTTGGCAGTTGAACCAATTCGGAAATATATATACATAGTTAAATGTTGTTACCCACATACAAAAAACGTATAGATTTTATCGGTCCTTTAGGTGGAGCTGATGGTGCATCACCGAAAAAGAAAAGGATTCACTTCACAGAATGGGAGGAGGATACACCTGTGCTTGTTGATGAAGTAGAGGATTATTCCTCTACAAACTTCCATCTCGACGGATCAGCAGAGGGAAATCTACTTTCCTTTTGGGGAAAACAAGGACAATCATTCCCACGACTACAACACCTTGCCAAGAGAATCCTATGCGTCCCAGCAACAAGTGGCGCAAGTGAGCGCTCCTTCAGCGCAGCAGGGCGCATTTTAGAGGCCAGGCGCTCTCGCATGAATCCTGGCACTGTAGATGCCATTTTATTCCTGCATATGCTAACAAAAAAAAAAAAGTAAGTAGACATACGGTTGGATATGTTAAACGAATTAGTCTACGTTACCTATAGGCTATGCCAAATAAGCCCATGTCTAACCTATATTGAGTTCGGTCAGCTAAATAATTTTGATGGTTACGTGTTGTTTGGGCGCACTACAATGCAAAGGAATTAAGGAAATTGCGTTGTTTATTGTGGTTTTTTGTGTGAATAATTATTTGGCCTCGCTTTCAAGTGAAGCGCATCTCCGATTGGCTACAATGTAAGGATATTTAGCCTGCTTTGTTTGTCGCGACCGTCTATTTTCATTATAATTCAAGTTTGATGATAAAGTGCAGTCTGATTTCCCCCCTTCAGCTATTTGCCTTGGCCAATAAGTTGCAGGTAATTTGTTATTATTATTTATTTAATTTATTTTTTTTAAATAGAGATGACATACGTTATTGTATAATTTAAGTTTGTGCGCGTGATTGACAGCCTAAGGCTTATGAGGCACATTTTTTTATTTCAACTTAAAAACGTATGAGCCTATGCCTAGAACATAGGCTATGTGATTACCGTATTTTCCGCACCATAAGCCGCCCTGGGTTATAAGCCGCGCCTTCAATGAACGGCATATTTCAAAACTTTGTCCACCTATAAGACGCCCCGTGTTATAAGCCGCATCTAACTGCGCTAAAGGAATGTCAAAAAAACAGTCAGATAGGTCAGTCAAACTTTAATAATATATTAAAAACCAGCGTGATGTGGGCGCGCATGGAGTCGTATATCAACATGGACGGAGCTGCGTGAAAAAAGCCACCCGGCCTCTTCGCGTAAACTTACCTTAACCACTCGCTCATCTTTTCTTCATCCATCCATCCCTTCGAGTTAGCTTTTATGATGACGCCGGCTGGAAAGGTCTCTTTTGGCAAGGTCTTCCTTTTGAATATCACCATGGGTGGAAGTTTCTGGCCATTAGCATGGCAAGCTAGAACCACAGTGAAGGATGACTTCTCATTCCCTGTGGTGCGAATATTCACCGTACGTGCTCCCGTTGTATCCACAGTGCGGTTCACAGGAATATCAAAAGTCAGTGGAACCTCGTCCATGTTGATAATGTTCTCTGGCCGGATCTTTTTTTCAGCTATCTTGTTTTTACAATATGCACGGAAAGTAGCCAGCTTTTCTTGAAAGTCTTTAGGCAGTTGCTGTGAAATAGTAGTCCGTGTGCGGATGGAGAGATTGCATCTTTTCATGAACCGGAAACCTGTCGCTTAGTAGGAGCCATTTTGTGGTCTTTACAGATGTAAACACACAAAGGAAATGAAACGTAATATCCGCGCGCTTCTTCTTCTTCTTCTACGCGGGCGGGTGGTTGCTTACAGTAGAAGAAGAAGCGCTTCCTGTTCTATGGGGGCGGGTGCTTACCTTGGCGGTTGCTTGCGTAGAAGAAGAAGCACTTCCTCTTCTACGGGGAAAAAAGATGGCGGCTGTTTACCGTAGTTGCGAGACCGAAACTTTATGAAAATGAATCTTAATATTAATCCATATATAAAGCGCACCGGGTTATAAGCCGCACTGTCAGCTTTTGAGTAAATTTGTGGTTTTTGGGTGCGGCTAATAGTGCGGAAAATACGGTATCTTTATTTTCCTGCCTGTCGTTGACAATGGAGATTGTCTGATATTTTGTCATGGATGCAGATCAATCAATAAAGGTTCATCTTTGTCGCGAAATTGTTCACTGCTTCACTGTGCACCCCGCCCTCGTCCCTATTTGAGCATTATAACGTTAACAAGTTAATATTCATTGAAATAAATTCAGAACATTTTTTTTTACCTAACGAAAATATAGGCCTAGTCTTTCTAAAACATTTTTTTAACTTCTTAAAAGCCTCGTTCTGCTTGCTGCAACTGCGCACACAAAGTGTGAGGAACGCACTCCTGATCTGAGGGCATTGGCAACAATAGTCAACACTTTCTTAATGGAAATGACAATAATATTATAATAATGATAAATAATATTACCACGCATTAATATATCTTAGCCACTAATGCGTGGCCAAGAGATATTAATGCGTGGCACGCATTGAATGTCTCTGCTGCATTGGATCAGTCTCCTTTCTTTAACAGGCAAAAGCTTTATAACCTCACTAATATGCTTGCACCGTCTATATTAGATATATAACAACTGGCGGATGGCGGGCGGGTGTGGTTTTGATAAAATGTTGGTTCGGGTGGATGCGGATGGTTGACAACTTTTGTGATGCGGTTGCGGATGAAATAATTGCCTATCCGCGCATCTCTAGTAAGCACACATGATTGTGCGTGCTGCTGCTCCACTAATAGTACTAACCTTTAACACTTAATTTTACTCCTTTTCATTAATTACTAGTTTCTATGTAACTGTTTTTATATTGTTTTACTTTCTTTTTTATTCAAGAAAATATTTTTAATCTATTTATGTTATTTTTTTTATTTTTTTTTTAAAAAGGACCTTATTTTCACCATACCTGGTTGTCCAAATTAGGCATAATAATGTGTTCATTCCACGACTGCATATATCGGTATCGGTTGATATCGGTATCGGTAATTAAGGGTTTGGTCAATATCGGAATATCGGCAAAAAGCCATTATCGGACATCCCTATTCATGGAGTATAATTTTTTTAATTTTTCCCACTGTAGTTGGATTTGTCTGGACAGCAGAACGAAAGCTGCGCCTAATATTTTGGCCCTTTCTTATTGTCCACTGCAATATTAGAAATGTAGGTACAAATATAATACTGCAAACTACTGCCCAACAATAAACATGTACACATCGTCTATTAGTGTTGTACGGTATATCGGTACTGGTATAGTATCGCGGTACTAATGAATCAAAAACGGTACTATACTCTGTTTGAAAAGTACCGCTTCCTGGGCATGACGGCGCGTCGTCACGTCGTGACATTGTTGGTTTTACGAGCAGAGGAGCATGTTCGGCAGCGCACACGCACACACACAGAGTACTTACAAGCAGACACAGTGTGTCGACAGAAAAGGGAGAACGGACGCATTTTGGTGTAAAAACTGTCGATAAAGGTGAAGTTATAACACTGAAACTTTAAAACATGGCTAGCGAGCTAGCGACAAACATCCATCCGCAGTCGGCAGTGTTTTAGCTACTTCTACATCACTAATCCTCGCCTTCATGGCGACAATTAAAGTACGTTTCTTACAAGTATCATTATCACTGCAGGACGAGGAATAGTTACACATGCTTCACTACACACCGTAGGAGGATACAATAGCTCACTGCTAACAGCAAGCTAGCACCCCTGAATGTAAACAAATGCCATGGGTAGATCTACACCTGACATCCACTGTAATGATACCAAGTACAAGAGTGTATCTAGTCGATACTACTATGATTACATCGATATTTTGTATCTTCACAAAACCTTTTTTCTTTTAAATTCATATTATATCCATAAAGTCAGTAAATACGTCCCTGGTAGAGATGCGCGGTTTGCGGACACAACCGCGGAGTCCGCGGATTATCCGCGGATCGGGCGGATGAAATTTAAAAAAAAAAAAGATTTTATCCGCGCGCGGGTCGGGTGGATTAATTAGATTTTTTTTTTTTTTTTTTTTTTTTTTTTTTTGCGGATGGCAGTTAAACCAATTGGGAAATATATATACATAGTTAAATGTTGTTACCCACATACGAAAAACGAGCAGGCACCTGCAGCATATGCCACAACAGAAGAAGAAAAAAGAAAAGAGATGGACACTTTTACGGAGCGGAGAAGGGACGCCTCGCGCGGGGACCGAGGCCCCTTCCCCCGAGAGGGCCCCACCGGGAGCCGTAGCTGAGGCGATCCGCGAGAAGGGCCCGACGCACGTCCAGGGTCACCACCGCGCCGACACCCCGCCTCGTCCGCCTTCGCCGCGGCCGGCGTCACGCGCAGCAGGTAAGCAGCTTACCTGCCCGCCACCCCCGTGGCCGGGGGCTCGTAACAGGGGTCACTCCGTGCGCTCCGCCCGCGCAGCTTACCTGCCCGCCACCCCTGTTGCCGGGGGCGCGTAACAGGGGTCACTCCGCGCGCAGTGCGCTCACGAAAGGGGTGGGGCTCACCCTGGTTGATATAGAGAGCAGGACGGTGGCCATGGAAGTCGGAACCCGCTAAGGAGTGTGTAACAACCCACCTGCCGAATCAACTAGCCCTGAAAATGGATGGCGCTGGAGCGTCGGGCCCATACCCGGCCGTCGCCGGCAGCGAGACGCGCTTGGAGGTGCGCTCAGCGCGGCTCCCATATGATTGCGCACTGGTGTGCGTCTGGGTCGTGACAGCGTGGCACACGAATGTCTGTGCTGCATTGGATCAGTCTCCTTTCTTTAACAGGCAAAAGCTTTATAACCTCAGTGAGGTTATAAAGCTTGCGCACCAAACACGAAGCAAGGCCATGGTGCAGGAGAACAAAGGACTTCTTTCATTTAAGGTTTGTGATAAACTATCAAACTCATTCGTTAAAAGGACTCTATAGTAATATAAAGCAAATTTTTCTGGACATTACCATGCAAGAAAAGTTTATTTTTGGGACCGCGATCACCGCGTAATGATTTTTAAAGGTTGCATTACAAACATTTAACTGTCCCATGTGATCAGCCAGTGCGATTGGAAGTCCATGCTCAATTATTGCCTCCGTAAATAAAACTTCGGCATTTATCACATCCAAAGAATCTGTTTGGGCGACGAAAAACGTTGAAAGTTTTCCACTTGTATCGCTAGCAACGGCATTAGACTTGTTTTTTTGTCCCAACGTGGTCTTTTACATCGCTAATTCCTCCGTGTCCGATCGAAAAATCTTGTCTGCACAAGGTGCAATTCGCGTAGTTTTCACCCTTTTTTTTTTTTAATTAATGAAAAACCCGGAATAGGTTGATGAAAACCGTACGAATTACGGGAAAACCGGAGTAGTTGGCAGGCTCACTAATGCCTTGCATCATCTATATTAGATCGGGCGGATGGCGGGCGGGTGCAGTTCTGATCAAACGTTACATCGGGTGGATGGCGGATGGTTGACGACTTTCTGACGGGGTTGCGGATGAAATAAATTGCCTATCCGCGCATCTCTAGTCCCTGGACACATGAGGACTTTGAATATGACCAATGTTTGATCCTGTAACTACTTGGTATCACATCCATACCTAAATGTGTGGTATCATCCAAAACTAATGTCAAGTATCAAAGAAGAGAAGAATAAGTGATTATTACATTTTAACAGAAGTGTAGATAATAATAATAATAATAATAACTGGGATTTATATAGCGCTTTTCTAAGTACCCAAAGTCGCTTTACATGTAGAACCCATCAATCATTCACACCTGGTGGTGGTAAGCTACTTTCATAGCCACAGCTGCCCTGGGGTAGACTGACAGAAGCGTGGCTGCAATTTGCGCCAACGGCCCCTCCGACCACCACCTATCATTCTTCATTCAATTCACCGGTGTGAGTGGCACCGGGGGCAAAGGGTGAAGTGTCCCGCCCAAGGACACAACGGCAGCGATTTTTGGATGGTAAGAGGCGGGGAGCGAACCTGCAACCCTCAGGTTTCTGGCACGGTTGCTCTACCCACTACGCCATGCCGCCCCAACATAGATAGAACATGTTAAAACAGAAAATAAGCAGATATTAACAGTAAATGAACAAGTGGATTAATAATCAATTTTTACAGCTTGTCCCTCATAATTTTTGAAAAAAACTGAATGATAAATGACACAATATGTTACTGCATACGTCAGCAGACTAATTAGGAGTCTTTGTTTGTTTACTACTAAAAGACAAGTAAGGTGATGTTCGAAATCGGTTCTCCCGGTTGTTCGATAAGAAAAGAACAGATTCCATGGACTCGAATCCCTTTTTGAGAACCGGTTCCCGTTATCGAGGCCACTATAGTAAAAAAAAAAAAGAAAAAAAAAAGAGTTGGTTCTTTATTCGAATCCCTGGGAACGAATCCCGTCCCACAGGAAATGCCCTGTGGAACATCACAGGAAATGACGTAGCTCAGTCTTTAAACTGAGCTACGTCATTTTCACCTAGAGCAGGGGTCGGCAACCCAAAATGTTGAAAGAGCCATATTGGACCAAAAATACAAAAACAAATCTGTCTGGAGCCGCAAAAAATTAAAAGCCATATTACATACAGATAGTGTGTCATGAGATATAAATTGAATTAAGAGGACTTAAAGGAAACTAAATGACCTCAAATATAGCTACAAACGAGGCATAATGATGCAATATGTACATATAGCTAGCCTAAATAGCATGTTAGCATCGATTAGCTTGCAGTCATGCAGTGACCAAATATGTCTGATTAGCACTCCACACAAGTCAATAACATCAACAAAACTCACCTTTCATGCACAACGTTAAAAGTTTGGTGGACAAAATGAGACAGAAGAAGAAGTGGCATAAAACACGTCCTAGAAAGTCGCAGAAAGTTATACATGTAAACAAACTACGGTGAGTTCAAGGACCGCCAAAATTAGTAGGACAAAACGGCGCTCGCCAAATACTGGAATCAGTGAAGCATGTTTAATATAAACTGTGCTTTGTAACAATTAGGGAGGTTTGTGTCATGTTTGTCCTCCTACAGAAACCATATTAAAAACAAAAAATAGATTTTTTCCCCTCATCTTTTTCCATTTTTCATACATTTAAAAAGCTCCAGAGAGCCACTAGGGCGGCGCTAGAGCCGCGGGTTGCCGACCCCTGACCTAGAGTGATCACAGAGACAGGTTTTTTTTGTGTTACTGTATATATTTGTTTTTCTGGGAAAAAAAACATACTTTGGGTAACAACAGTCAATATTTATTTATTTTATTTTTTTTAGTGGGGTAACAGTCAATATTTTATTTTTTTCTTCTTATAAAATAAAAGTGAGCTTTTGTTAAACCAAATATTGTGTGTTTTTTTCCATATACAACAACCTATCTGGATTCGATAAGAGAATCGATAAGGAATCGGTTCGATAAGAGGATTCGATAATGGGCTCGAACTCAATCATTTCTTATCAAACATCATCCCTAAAGACAAGTTGTTCACTATTTTATTTAAGGACTAAATTCTTCTTTGATTCCAATAATAAACACGTGTTTAATGTACCCGAAGATTTTTTGTTAAAATAAAGCCAATATTGACATTTTTTGTGGTCCCCTCATTTAGAAAAGTACCGAAAAAAAAAAGAAAAAAAACGGGTCTTGATCCTACAAGTTTGTCAAATTATCGGCCCATTTCTAAATTACCTTTTGTGTCAAAAATTTTGGAGAAATGTGTTTTGGCGCAACTACAGCCTTTTTTAGATGAAAATAGCACTTTAGATCCATTTCAGTCTGGATACAAAGCTTTGCACAGTACTGAATCTGCACTTTTAAAGGTTTTTAATGATTTGCTATTAATATCTGATTCTGGCAGCTCTGCCATTTTAGTGCTTTTAGATCTTACAGCTGCCTTTGACACAGTCCACCACACAATTCTTTTAGACCGCCTGAGAGACTGCATTAGAGTGGTTCAGATCCTACCTGTCAGAAAGGTCCTTCTCTGTCAGGCTGGGGGACGCCACTTCTTCTTCTGCTCCGCTTTACTGTGGTGTCCCCCAGGGATCTATTCCAGGCCCCATCCTGTTCGCTCTATATCTCCTCCCTCTTGGAGAGATTTTTAAGAGGCATGGAGTGTCATATCACTTTTATGCAGACGACTGCCAAATTTATATGCCTATTTCAAAAGGCCACGGCCCCCTGAGACCCCTTCTCAACTGTCTATGCCACGTCAAGGCTTGGTTAGCCCAGGATGTTTTAATAATGAATGAGGGGAAAAACGTAAATTTTAGTGTTTGGTCCGGCCCTCACTGACTTGGGACCATTGCAAAATGATGTGCGTCCCAAAGCCACCAGCCTTGGCGTCACTATAGACAGCCATTTTAAACTTGACAAACAAGTCAATGGCGTTTTAAAATCGTGTTTTTATCATCTTCGTCTTTTAGCAAAGGTAAAACCGTTTTTATCTTTTAACCTTTTTGAACAAGTCGTGCATGCTTTTATTTCAAGTGGCCTGGACTACTGCAATGCACTTTATGCTGGCATTAGCCAAAGAGCTCTCTCCCGGTTGCAGTTAGTCCAGAATGCGGCAGCAGGACTTTTAACAGGGGCCAGGAGACGCCAGCATATAACCCCAATTCTTCAGAGTTTGCACTGGCTCACCTGTTCATTTTAGAATTGATTTTAAAACCTTGCTGTTTGTTTTTAAAGCTTTACATGGACTGGCACCTCAGTATATCTCGGACCTCATCCAAACTTACAATCCTGCACGCGCTCTGAGGTCCAAGAGCCAGCTCCAGCTCGTGGTGTCCGAGACCAGACTTAAAACCAGGGGAGACAGGGCCTTCTCTGTGGTCGGCCCTAAGCTCTGGAACACTCTGCCCCTCCATGTTCCAACTGCTCCCACAGTGGAGTGTTTTAAGTCTCGTCTTAAGACCCACTTTTATTCTCTGGCTTTTAACACTACGTGAGTTGTGTGGTCCTCTGTTGCCCTCTGTGTTTTTAAAATTTTGCTTTCTATTTACTGTTTTAATTGGTTTTACCCTTTGAAATTGTTTTTAATCATATTTATTAGGGCCCGCATGGCCCATTGCAAAAGGACTCCCAACGGGAGTCCTTTTGCAATGGGACATAAGGACCTATTGTTTTTCTAAGGTTTTATTATTATTATTAGGGCCCGCATGGCCCATTGTAAAAGGAATCCCAACGGGAGTCCTTTTGCAATGGGACATAAGGACCTATTGTTTTTCTAAGGTTTTATTATTATTATTATTATTAGGGCCCGCATGGCCCATTGTAAAAGGAATCCCAACGGGAGTCCTTTTGCAATGGGACATAAGGACCTATTGTTTTTCTAAGGTTTTATTATTATTCCGCCGCCTCTTTGAGCACTAATTTGACCCACTTAACATGCTTCAAAACTCACCATATTTGACCCACACATCAGGACCTGCGAAAATTGCCTTTTTAAAAAAAAAACGAACCCCAAAACTCAAAATTGCGCTCTAGCGCCCCCTAGAAAGAAAACTGCTTATAACTCCCAGTACGAATGTTGTAGAGACATGAAACAAAAACCTCTATGTAGGGCTCACTTAGCCCTACTTTTCATTAATTAATTTCCTCGGGCAAAAATCAACAGGAAGTTGGCAATTCCCCCTTCAAGACAAAAAAGTACTACAAACAGTCACTTTTGCCTCTTTGAGCTGTAATTTGACCCCCTTAACATGCTTCAAAACTCACGGAACTGAACACACACATCAAGACTAGCAGAAATTGCGATCTAATAAAAAAACCTAACCCCAAATTTAAAAATTGCGCTCTAGAGCAATTTTTTAATAAAACGGAGAAAAAACTGCTCCTCGGAAGAAAAAAATGACAAAACTGCCTGTAACTCCCACTGGGAAGGTCGGAGAGACATGAAACCTCAATGTAGGTCTCACTTAGACCTACATTTCATAAATTGACAACCCCCAGCAAAAATCAACAGGAAGTTTGCTATTCCCCCTTCAAAACAACATTTTTGTAAAAAACGGTCACCTTCCTTCAAAATCTATCTCCTCTGAGCGCGTTTGTCGTTTAGGCTTCAAACTAACACAGGAGAGAGATTGAACCCTTGTGTATAAAAGTATAGAACAGCTTTTTAATACCTGCTCCGGTTTTGATTTTATGACCCTTCAAAGACCCGCTGCACTGATGCTGCTGCGCTGCTGTTTTTTTAAGATGGCTGCTTAAAAGCGGGAAGCACCAACGTGCCTACACAATGCAGACAAGGTAGGTACACTAGACAAAAGTCTTGGGACACTTCAGACTAAAAGTAGACAAAAGTATTGGGACACTTAGGACTAGCACCTGCCAAATACGCGGGCCCGACCAACGCTGCTTGCAGCTTTAATTATTATTATTATTCCGCCGCCTCTTCGAGCACTAATTTTACCCACTTAACATGCTTCAAAATTCACCATATTTGACCCACACATCAGGACCTGCGAAAATTGCCTTTTTAAAAAAAAACCGAACCACAAAACTCAAAATTGCGCTCTAGCGCCCCCTAGGAAAAAAAAAACTAGACTGCCTGTAACTCCCACTAGGAAGGTCGGACAGACATGAAACAAAAACCTCTATGTAGGTCTGACTTACACCTACCTTTCATAATTGTACATCCTCGGGCAAAAATCAACAGGAAGTTGGCAATTCCCCCTTCAAGACAAAAAAGTACTACAAACAGTCACTTTTGCCTCTTTGAGTTGTAATTTGACCCCCTTAACATGCTTCAAAACTCACCAAACTGAACGCACACATCAGGACTGGCAAAAATTGCGATCTAATAAAAAAAAAACCTAACCCCAAATTTAAAAATTGCGCTCTAGAGCAATTTTTGAATAAAACGGAGAAAAAACTGCTCATCGGAAGAAAAAAATGACAAAACTGCCTGTAACTCCCACCGGGAAGGTCGGAGAGACATGAAACAAAAACCTCTACGTAGGTCTCACTTAGACCTACATTTCATAAATTGACAACCCCCAGCAAAAATCAACAGGAAGTTTGCTATTCCCCCTTCAAAACAATTTTTTTGTAAAAACCGGTCACCTTCCTTCAAAAACTATCTCCTCTGAGCGCGTTTGTCGTTTCGGCTTCAAACTAACACAGGAGAGAGATTAAACCCTTGTGTATAAAATAACAGAACAGAAACCTGCTCCGGTTTTGATTTTATGACCCTTCAAAGACCCGCTGCGCTGATGCTGCTGCGCTGCTGTTTTTTTAAGATGGCTGCTTAAAAGCGGGAAGCACCAACGTGCCCACACAATGCAGACAAGGTAGGTACACTAGACAAAAGTCTTGGGACACTTCAGACTAAAAGTAGACAAAAGTATTGGGACACTTAGGACTAGCACCTGCCAAATACGCGGGCCCGACCAACGCTGCTTGCAGCTTTAATTATTATTATTATTCCGCCGCCTCTTCGAGCACTAATTTTACCCACTTAACATGCTTCAAAACTCACCAAACTGAACGCACACATCAGGACTGGCAAAAATTGCGATCTAATAAAAAAAACCTAACCCCAAAATTAAAAATTGCGCTCTAGAGCAATTTTTGAATAAAACGGAGAAAAAACTGCTCATCGGAAGAAAAAAATGACAAAACTGCATGAAACAAAAACCTCTATGTAGGTCTCACTTAGACCTACATTTCATAAATTGACAACCCCCCAGCAAAAATCAACAGGAAGTTTGCTATTCCCCCTTCAAAACAATTTTTTTGTAAAAACCGGTCACCTTCCTTCAAAAACTATCTCCTCTGAGCGCGTTTGTCGTTTCGGCTTCAAACTAACACAGGAGAGAGATTAAACCCTTGTGTATAAAATAACAGAACAGAAACCTGCTCCGGTTTTGATTTTATGACCCTTCAAAGACCCGCTGCGCTGATGCTGCTGTTTTTTTAAGATGGCTGCTTAAAAGCAGGAAGCACCAACGTGCCCACACAATGCAGACAAGGTAGGTACACTAGACAAAAGTCTTGGGACACTTCAGACTAAAAGTAGACAAAAGTATTGGGACACTTAGGACTAGCACCTGCCAAATACGCGGGCCCGACCAATGCTGCTTGCAGCTTTAATTTTATATTGTTTTTAATTGTGTTTAATATTGTTGTGCAGCACTTTGGAAACATTTTGTTGTTTAAATGTGCTATATAAATAAAGTGGATTGGATTGGAAAGTATCGAAAAACATTTTGGTAGCGGTACTAAAATATTGGTATTGGGACAACCCTATCGTCCATACATCGGTGAGTGTGTACCTAATGTTGTGGCCACTTAGCGAGAGACCATGGGTGTGTGCGGTGTCTTACTTCTCTCTCTTCAGCAGCGCTCTCTCCTCCATCAGGCTGAGGGGGCTGCTTCGCGTGGACCCGTCAGGACCCTCGGCCTCCCCTGCAGGCGGACTGGGAGCTTTGGTGACGGGCGTGGAGGTGAAACAGGTCTTTGGTTTGGAATGCTGGCGCTCCGCACTCACTGGCGTTGGGTTGATTCTTCTGGAAGGTTTGCTTCCTCTGCAGGGTAAAATGGTGACAAATACGAGAGGAGATGATTGACGTAGGGAAGTGGTTTTTGGTACTTACGTGTGGGTGACAGGTGACGAGCCCACAGGTGGAAAGTCCTCCAGGTTGTTGAGATTGAGCTGACCGAGGGACGGAGGTGAGACCTGCTCGCTGGTCCCGCCTCCTCTGCTTGTCTTCTTCCCGCTGTCATCAGTGTGATGTGCTCCTTGTCCCCCCGAGTGTCTTCCCTGACCACCGCTCCTCCTGCGACCCTTCTGCAGCTCAGGGGAGGACAGCACGAAGTCCCCGAGACTCATCCTCTGGCCGGCCCGCCTCTCGGAACCCGAAGGCCTGGACGCCGGGCTCCATGTGTTGGAGAAGCCGGGGCTGCTTGTGCACTGAGCGTCACAGTCTGTCCCGGGGGACACTGACGGCGCGGGGGAAAAGAGCTGGACACGGCTCGCGTTCCGTGAACCGGCGGACCTCCTCTCGGAGAAGCCCTGCGAGTGAGCGGCGGGTCTGAGCCGATTGGGGGTCTTGGCAGGCGTGGCAGGGCCATGGGTGAGGGCTTGGCTGCTCTTGTCCCGCAGGAAGTTTAGGAGGAAAGGGACAAACTCTTGCTTGTGGATCCTCACTTCTGGATCACTGAAGGCCAGCCGGTCATCATCCTGTAATCAAGATACTGACCTCAATATAGGACAGGATTTATTGTTATTTTTAATTAAAAACACTTGGCCCTAATAGTATAGAGCAGGGGTGTCCTAAGTGCAGCCTGCAACTCATCTTTTTAACAGCCTGAAGTACATTCTAAAAAATACTAAACAAGCACAACAAGCAAATAAGCAAACAGGTTAAATGGAGCAAGAAAAAAATTGCAATGTTGACTTTAATTGCTCAAAAAATATTAACGATATATAATGAATAGTGTGCGTGTGTTTGTGTGTGTGTATATATATATATATATATTAGAGATGCGCAGATAGGCAATTATTTCATCCGCAACCGCATCAGAAAGTCATCAACCATCCGCCATCCACCCGACCTAACATTTGATCAGAACCGCACCCGCCCGTTGTTATATATCTAATATAGACGATGCAAGGCATTAGTGAGGTTATAAAGCTTTTGCCTGTTAAAGAAAGGAGACTGATCCAATGCAGCACAGACATTCGCGTGCCACGCTGTCACGACCCAGACGCACACCAGTGCGCAATCATATGGGAGCCGCGCTGAGCGCACCTCCAAGCGCGTCTCGCTGCCGGCGACGGCCGGGTATATGGGCCCGACGCTCCAGCGCCATCCATTTTCAGGGCTAGTTGATTCGGCAGGTGGGTTGTTACACACTCCTTAGCGGGTTCCGACGTCCATGGCCACCGTCCTGCTGTCTATATCAACCAGGGTGAGCCCCACCCCTTTCGTGAGCGCACTGCGCGCGGAGTGACCCCTATTACGCGCCCCCGGCCACGGGGGTGGCGGGCAGGTAAGCTGCTTACCTGCTGCGCGTGACGCCGGCCGCGGCGAAGGCGGACGAGGCGGGGTGTCGGTGCGGTGGGCGCGGTGGTGACCCTGGACGTGCGTCGGGCCCTTCTCGCGGATCGCCTCAGCTACGGCTCCCGGTGGGGCCCTCTCGGGGGAAGGGGCCTTGGTCCCGGACCCCGGCGAGGCGTCCCTTCTCCGCTCCGTAAAAGTGTCCATCTCTTTTTTTTTTTTTCTTCTGTTGTGGCATATGCTGCAGGTGCCTGCTCGTTTTTCGTATGTGGGTAACAACATTTAACTATGTATATATATTTCCCAATTGGTTTAACTGCCACCCGCCTGAATCTATTTAAAATCTAATTTTTTTTTATTTCAACCGCCCGACCCGACCCGACCCGCGGATAAAATCTTTTTTTTTTTTTTTTCATCCGCCCGATCCGCGGATAATCCGCGGACTCCGCGGTTGTGCCCGCAAACCGCGCATCTCTAATATATATATATTAGGGATGTCCCGATCCAGGTTTTTGCACTTCCGATCCGATACCGATATTGTTTTTGCATTTCCGATCCGATACCGATACTGACCGATACTGGCCTATCCGAGCATGTATTAAAGTTTAAAGTTATTTAGCCTACTTAGTTGTCAGAATCATGTTGAAAAGGGTTTTAGTACTCTTGATAACAACTAGCCAGCTGAATTAGGGGAGTTTGAATAATACACAATGGTTGGTAACAAGAAACTGACCTGTTTATTCAAGGATAAACACAAAATAGACAAAATTATACATGACAAACAGAAATGGCATCATTGAACTAGGGCTGGGCGATATGGCCTTTTTTTAATATTGCGATATTTCAAGGCCATATTGCGATACACAATATATATCTCGATATTTTGCCTTAGCCTTGAATGAACACTTGATGCATATAATCACAGCAGTATGATGATTCTATGTGTTTTGATTGATTGATTGAGACTTTTATTAGTAGGTTGCACAGTGAAGTACATATTCCGTACAATTGACCACTAAATGGTAACAACCGAATACGTTTTTCAACTTGTTTAAGTCGGGGTCCACTTAAATTGATTGATGATACAGATATATACTATCAGATATATACTATCATCATAATACAGTCATCACACAAGATAATCACATTGAATTATTTACATTATTTATAATCCAGGGCGTCGGATGTAAGTGTCAAAAAGACAGCCAAAAGAGTTTGATATGAGAATAAATCTAAAGTTAAAATATAGGGTAGAAATGCACCCATTTGCAGGAAATGTAGTCTTGATTTTCAACATTTTCTTTCAAGGCTTGCATGTCTACATTAAAACATTCTTCTTCATACTGCATTAATATATGCTACTTTTAAACTTTCATGCAGAGAAGGAAATCACAACTAAAAAAAATCACTAATTTTTTCATACGGTGTTGATGTGGACATTTTTGCCTCTGCATTTTGATGGTGTGGACGTGTGGCCCCGAATGGAGATACCGGTAAGTGTCTCGACAGACGTCACAATATTTGAACAATGATGACGAAAACTGTTTTCTCTGTCGTGTCCGTGTGTCAAAAATTGTTATGCGCTTATTTTTTTATTTGATTTTGTGCGTGGCATAGATTTGCTATGCGCAGAGGACGCTTGAGCAGTGTGCAATTGCACAGGCGAGCACCTTAGAGGGAGCGTTGCTAGCACGGCTGCGCTAGCATCACAGCTAACGTTAGCCATGCTGCTACCTCTCTGCTGGGAGAGGACGTATACGTATGTGACGTATGACGTGACAGTATGTGACGTATGACGCGACAGTATGTGACGTATGTCGTGACAGTATGTGACGTATGACGTGACAGTATGTGACGTATGACGTGACAGTATGTGACGTATGACGTGACAGTATGTGACGTATGACGTGACAGTATGTGACGTATGACGTGACAGTATGTGACGTATGACGTGACAGTATGTGACGTATGACGTGACAGTATGTGACGTATGACGTGACAGTATGTGACGTATGACGTGACAGTATGTGACGTATGACGTGACAGTATGTGACGTATGACGTGACAGTATGTGACGTATGACGTGACATATGACGTGACAGTATGTGACGTATGACGTTGACAGTATGTGACGTATGTCGTGACAGTATGTGACGTGTGTAAGAAGGTGCACTTGCTGTCTGTGAGAGGGAGACACAGGAAAGAGTGAGAAGAGCCTGTCGTGTAATGCTAGCAGCTAAAAGCAACTGTGTGAGATTCCACAGACCTGTGGATGTGTTGAAGGTGTGCTGGAAAATGCGGAACGGAAATTACGGAGCAGCAGAAAAGTGGAATGTATTATTTAAATCGGTGCGTTGGAAAACACGGACCGGAGTTTTTTTTAAACTGGATCTGGATCTGCATTTTCCCATGCCTTGCCGATACGCAATTTTTGGCAAATATCGGCAGCCGATCCAATCCAAATATCGGATCGGGACATCCCTAATATATATATATAGTACAGGCCAAAAGTTGACACCTTCTCATTCAATGCGTTTTTTTTCCATGACTATTTACATTGTAGATTGTCACATCAAAACTATGAATGAACACATGAGGAGTTATGTACTTAACAAAAAAAGGTGAAATAACTGAAAACATGTTTTATATTCCAGTTTCTTCAAAATAGCAGACCTTTTTTCCTCCGATTACTTTTTCGCACACTCTTGGCATTCTCTCCATGAGCTTCAAGAGGTAGTCACCTGAAAATGGTTTTCACTTCACAGGTGTGCTTGAAGCTCATGGAGAGAGAATGCCAAAAGTGCGCAAAGCAGTAATTAGAGCAAGGGGTGGCTATTTAGAAGAAACTATGCTACAAACAGACATTTTATATCAAAATGTCTGTTTTATATTAAATATATAAACTTGGGCTGGGCGATATATGGAATATACTGGATATATGGCGGGTTTGTCTCTGTGCGATATAGAAAATGACTATATGGTGATATTGGAGTATACATTCTCACTAGGGCTGCAACAACTAATCGATTAAATCGATTAAAATCGATTATAAAAATAGTTGGCGATTAATTTAGTCATCGATTCGTTGGATCTATGCTATGCGCAGAGGCTACTTTTTATTTTTATTTTTTTATAAACCTTTATTTATAAACTGCAACATTTACAAACAGCTGAGAAACAATAATCAAAATAAGTATGGTGCCAGTATGCTGTTTTTTTCCCCAATAAAATACTGGAAAGGATAGAAATGTAGTTTGTCTCTTTTATCCGATTATTAATCGATTAATCGAAGTAATAATCGACCGATTAATCGATCATCAAATTAGTTGTTAGTTGCAGCCCACGCAGTTGCTTTTAGCTGTGGTCATTACACTACAGGCTTTTCTCACTCTCTCCTCACTGAGAGATAAAACAAGCGCACCTTCTTATAGTGATGGGTCCGGCAACACCGATGCATCGGCGCATGCGTCGAGCTCATAGAGCAAAACCCTGTGTCGGTGCGCGTACCGCTTTTAGAAAGTCACGTGACCGATCATGAGCTGTTTTGGTCACGTGACCGATACGCCAACTGTGTCGCCTCCTCTGTGCCCTGTGAGCGGCTCTTTTCTACAGCCGGAGAAATAATAACTAAGAAGAGAAATCGTCTAAAATGTAATACGTCAGAATTTTTTATTTTTTTTTTAAATAAAAATGTGTAAAAAAATAAAATGAAACAAATTCCCAGTCCACAATCATCCACAACACGTTCTCTTAGATTTCCATGTTATGATACATGTTCACATTATTTATTGACTGTATCTAAAAAAGATAAACATATATTTTTATTTAAATGAAGATATGAAATAATCCTAAATGAAATACAATGACTTGGTTTATATTATTGTATATACTAGGGCAGGGGTCACCAACGCGGTGCCCGCGGTCACCAGGTAGCCCGTAAGGACCAGATCAGTCGCCCGCTGGCCTGTTCTAAAAATAGCTCAAAGAGCAGCACTTACCAGTGAGCTGCCTCTATTTTTTAAATTGTATTTATTTACTAGCAAGCTGGTCTCGCTTTGCTCGACATTTTTAATACTAAAAGAGACAAAACTCAAATAGAATTTGAAAATCCAAGAAAATATTTTAAAGACTTGGTCTTCACTTGGAATAAGCGGTAGAAAATGGATGGATGGATGGGTCTTCACTTGTTTAAATAAATTCATTTATTTTTTACTTTGCTTCTTATTACTTTTAGAAATACAATTTTAGAGAAAAGATACAACCTTAAAAATGATTTTAGGATTTTTAAACAAATATACCTTTTTACCTTTTAAATGTCTTCCTCTTCTTTCCTGACAATTTAAATCAATGTTCAAGTATTTTTATTTATTTTTTTATTGTAAAGAATAATAAATATTTTAGCTTCTGGTTTTTTGACGAAGAATATTTGTGAAATATTTCTTCAAACTTACTATGATTAAAATTCAAAAAAAATTATTCTGGCAAATCTAGAAAATCTGTAGAATCAAATTTAAATCTTATTTCAAAGTATTTTGAATTTCTTTTAAAATTTTTGTTCTGGAAAATCTAGAAGAAATACTTATTTGTCTTTGTTAGGAATATAGCTTGGTCCAATTTGTTAAATATTCTAACAAAGTGCAGATTGGATTTTAACCAATTTAAAACATGTCATCAAAATTCTAAAATTGATCTTAATCAGGAAAAATTACTAATGATGTTCCATAAATTCTTTTTTAAATTTTTTCAAAAAGATTCAAATTAGCTAGTTTTTCTCTTCTTTTTGTCGGTTGAATTTTGAATTTTAAAGAGTCGAAATTGAAGATAAACTATGTTTCAAAATTTTATTTTAATTTTTTTCGTGTTTTCTCCTCTTTTAAACCGTTCAATTAAGTGTTTTTTTCATCATTTATTCTCTACAAAAAACCTTCTGTAAAAGGAAAACAAATGTATGACGGAATGACAGACAGAAATACCCATTTTTTTTATATATATAAATGTATTTATTTAGCTATTCTTGTTTAAATCACACTTACGTGTAACTTACAAATGACAATATATTTATTTATTGAAGTGTGTATCAAACTGGTAGCCCTTCGCATTAATCAGTACCCAAGAAGTAGTTTTTGGTTTCAAAAAGGTTGGTGACCCCTGTACTAGGGCATCAAATCAGTGTCAGTTGAGTCGGTCCATAGGTTGCCTGTAGGGATTTTTAATGTCCAGCAGATGTCAGTATTTAGTGACACAGTATCGACACAGTATCAATACAGTTTTGCAATGTGTCGAAACGCTTCATGACGCCTCATCAACCCATCACTACCTTCTTACATACGTCACATACTGTCGCGCGTGCAACGCCATACTCCCTCGCTGCGCAGAGAGGTAGCGGCGTGGGTAACGTTAGCTGTGATGCTAGCGGAGTGGTAATACGAGAGAAAGAAGGTGCGAATCTGGTAACAAATGAAGGAAGCATTAATTCCTAAGAAAAACAGCAGGGGGTCCATCGTCTGGCGGTGGTTTGGCTTCAAGTGGGAAGATGTCGAACAGACAACTGTAATATGTCAAGTATGCGGCAAAAGCGTTGCTACAAAAAAGTAGCATTACTGCTAATTTGTAGCATCATTTGAAAAGTCACCCGCGAGAGAATGAAGAGTGCTTGAAACTCCGCTTGTCAACATCTCCGTTCAGTGCCACACCAACAAAATGCCCAAGCAACCATTTCCACATCAACACCGTATGAAACAAATAGTCAACAACAGAAGCCGCAGGAACCTACCACATAGTGAAGGACATACACTATTTGATTTCCTATTATGCAGCTCATTTTTATTTGACACTTATTGAAATATCTTGTGTGACATCATGCACAAAAGTGCACTTTATTTGTTTTTAACTATTGCAGTGGCGTTCTGTACAAAAAGTGCACTTTAATTTAGTGTTGTTTTGATATGTCATCTTAGTGACATCATGCACAAAAGTGCTTGTTTTAAAATGTCTCTGACAATCTTGCACTTTCTGTTTTGAAATGACATGAATGTTTGTGCCACTGCTTAATAACTCTTTAATAAATACACTTTTACTTGTGATTTCCCTCTCTGCATGAAAGTTTAAAAGAAGCATATATTAATGCAGTATAAAGAAGAATGTTTTAATGTACCGTATTTTCCGCACCATAAGGCGCCCTGGGTTATAAGCCGCGCCTTCAATGAACGGCATATTTCAAAACTTTGTCCACCTATAAGCCGCCCCGTGTTGTAAGCCGCATCTAACTGCGCTAAAGGAATGTCAAAAAAACAGTCAGATAGGTCAGTCAAACTTTAATAATATATTAAAAACCAGCGTTCTAACAACTCTGTTCACTCCCAAAATGTACGCAAATGTGCAATCACAAACATACGTATATCAACATGGACAGAGCTGCGTGAAAAAAGCCACCCGGCCTCTTCGCGTAAACTTAAACTTACCTTAACCACTCGCTCATCTTTTCTTCATCCATCCCTTCGAGTTAGCTTTTATGATGACGCCGGCTGGAAAGGTCTCTTTTGGCAAGGTCTTCCTTTTGAATATCACCATGGGTGGAAGTTTCTGGCCATTAGCATGGCAAGCTAGAACCACAGTGAAGGATGACTTCTCATTCCCTGTGGTGCGAATATTCACCGTACGTGCTCCCGTTGTATCCACGGTGCGGTTCACAGGAATATCAGTTGCTGTGAAATAGTAATCCGTGTGCAGATGGAGAGATTGCGTCTTTTCATGAACCGGATCCCTGACGCTTAGTAGGAGCCATTTTGTGGTCTTTACAGATGTAAACACACAAAGGAAATGAAACGTACGGTGATATCCGCGCGCTTTTTCTTCTTCTACGCGGGCGGGTGGTTGCTTACAGTAGAAGAAGAAGCGCTTCCTGTTCTATGGGGGCGGGTGCTTACCTTGGCGGTTGCTTGCGTAGAAGAAGAAGCGCTTCCTGTTCTACCGGGAAAAAAGATGGTGGCTGTTTACCGAAGTTGCGAGACCGAAACTTTATGAAAATGAATCTTAATATTTATCCATATATAAAGCGCACCGGGTTATAAGGCGCACTGTCAGCTTTTGAGAAAATTTGTGGTTTTTTAGGTGCGCCTTATAGTGCGGAAAATACGGTAGACACTAGAGATGCGCGGTTTGCGGGCACAACCGCGGAGTCCGCGGATTATCCGCGGATCGGGCGGATGAAATTTTAAAAAATTAGATTTTATCAGCGGGTCGGGTCGGGCGATTGAAATTAAAAAAAATTAGATTTTAAATAGATTCAGGCGGGTGGCAGTTAAACCAATTGGGAAATATATATACATAGTTAAATGTTGTTACCCACATATGAAAAACAAGCAGGCACCTGCAGCATATGCCACAACAGAAAAAAAAAAAGAAAAAGAGATGGACACTTTTACGGAGCGGAGAAGGGACGCCTCGCCGGGGTCCGGGCCCCACCGGGAGCCGTAGCTGAGGCGATCCGCAAGAAGGGCCCGACGCACGTCCAGGGTCACCACCGCGCCCACCGCACCGACACCCCGCCTCGTCCGCCTTCGCCGCGGCCGGCGTCACGCGCAGCAGGTAAGCAGCTTACCTGCCCGCCACCCCCGTGGCCGGGGGCTCGTAACAGGGGTCACTCCGCGCGCTCCGCCCGCGCAGCTTACCTGCCCGCCACCCCTGTTGCCGGGGGCGCGTAACAGGGGTCACTCACGAAAGGGGTGGGGCTCACCCTGGTTGATATAGACAGCAGCTAGGACGGTGGCCATGGAAGTTGGAACCCGCTAAGGAGTGTGTAACAACCCACCTGCCGAATCAACTAGCCCTGAAAATGGATGGCGCTGGAGCGTCGGGCCCATATACCCGGCCGTCGCCGGCAGCGAGACGCGCTTGGAGGTGCGCTCAGCGCGGCTCCCATATGATTGCGCACTGGTGTGCGTCTGGGTCGTGACAGCGTGGCACGCGAATGTCTGTGCTGCATTGGATCAGTCTCCTTTCTTTAACAGGCAAAAGCTTTATAACCTCACTAATGCCTTGCATCGTCTATATTAGATATATAACAACGGGCGGGTGGCGGGCGGATGCAGTTCTGATCAAATGTTAGATCGGGTGGATTGCGGATGGTTGACGACTTTCTGATGCGGTTGCGGATGAAATAATTGCCTATCCGCGCATCTCTGGTAGACACATAGAATCATCATACTGCTGTGATTATATGCATCAAGTGTTCATTCAAGGCTAAGGCAAAATATCCACATATATATGGTGTATGGTGACATGGCCTAAAAATAAGGAGATATTAATAAAAGGCCATATGGCCCAGCCCTACTGTATTATATTAAGTATGTGTGGTGATTTTGTTGTTGTTTATATGGCATTTGCGTTTGATTAGAACGATCAAACAGCCAGAGAAAAGCCAAAAGACGACATAAAAACATGATGTTTACACAACAACAACTTTAATAACTCTATTGTGATGACGTCATCCTCCATGTTTATTAATATTAGTGCCTAAGACGTCATGTTTGTAAATATTAGTGCCTGTCAGGGCAGGTAATGACTGAGCTAACGTCACGCTGGCCACCATCTACGTAACTGAGTCCATATTTTAATGACAATATAAATTTTAAGTTTGGTTCATTTTAAAGGCATAAAGCTGAAAACGTCAATGGCTAGCTTGTTAGCCGTGGAGCTAAAAGTTTTGTTTACAATGCGT
>NC_084555.2:53790000-53842500 GCF_033978685.3 Nerophis lumbriciformis | reverse complement strand
GTTGTGAGTTCAAAAACCCCCGGCCGAGTCATACCAAAGACTATAAAAATGGGACCCATTACCTCCCTGCTTGGCACTCAGCATCAAGGGTTGGAATTGGGGGTTAAATCACCAAAAACGATGCCCGGGCGCGGCCACCGCTGCTGCTCACTGCTCCCCTTACCTCCCAGGGGGTGATCAAGGGTGATGGGTCAAATGCAGAGAATAATTTCGCCACACCTAGTGTGTGTGTGAGACAATCATTGCTACTTTAACTTTAACTTTAACTTTAACATTCCTCAGGGACATTTGTATTAGATCTTTTAAGCAGGTGTTTTTTGTTTACATTGTTATTGCCTTCTGGTTAGCTAATGTTTGCCCTGCAGGCAATAGTCACTTTTCCACCCATTAGGTATAGTTGTAAGCCTAGTTGTTAAAGTGCACATCATTAATGTTAATTAAGCAATATGTATGTAAAAAATATTGTCTTTTCTGTGGTACGATACTTAGTTCCAGGTAATAAGATTTATTTACCTGCCCTCCACCGTGTTGCGGCACGGTGGCTTCCCAGGGGGCGGGCGGGGCAGGAACTGGGCGGCCAGCTGCTCAGCAGAAAGCGTATGGACGGGACGAGGAATCCTGCTCCGGCGCGACAGAGGACTGGAGGAGGAAGACAGGGAGGCGTCCCCCTGCCGGTCCGAGCGGGAGCCCATCAGCGAGTCCTCTTCCTGGGAGCGGTCGGAGGCGGAGGACAAGGGGTCTCTGGCGAGCGAGGCCACGGCGGCACGCCTGTCTGAGAGCGACGGCGAGGCGGAGGGCGAGGGAAGAGGACCCGGGTTGCTGGCTTTCTTCTGCAGGAGCTTCTCTTTGGCCGAGCCCGGAGGAGGCGGGTCCAGGAGAACGGAAGGATCCAGCACGGGGATGCGGCTTTGTCGACGGCTGGGGTTCTTACGGGGGCCGGCGGGGGAGGACAAGGGGGAGGCTGGGACACTTGGAGCGAGGGTGTCTTTTACACCCTCCTCTTCAGCGCTCTTTTCCAAGTCTTGCAACTTTGGGAGGCTTTTCGGCGGCGGTGAGAGATGTCCGTTGGTCAAGCGAGGAGAGCTTACATGACTCGGGGCGGGACTCGGGGTTTTGGGGTGGCCGTCTCCGTTGGCAAGAGTCTCAGCCGGCGGCTCTGTGGGCGTCCCCGGGTGGTCCAGCGGGGAGCTGATGTCCGCCGTGCGCTCCTGCACGGGCAGAACTTCAACGTCGTCGTCACGGCGCTCCAGCAGGAGGCCCCGTGGAGCGCCTGTGTCCGATCCCGAAAGGGAGGACAGCCCGGAGGGACGATGGGCGGTCAACTGGAGGAGAGGGACAGACGGGGCAGAGAGACAAATACTGTTATTGGAGAATCGGAACACTGCGGAAATGTGATGAATATTGTAGCTCAGGGGTGTCCAAAGTGAGGTCCGGGGGGCCATTTGCGGGGCCCCAAGCTCATTTTTTTTACTGCACATTCTGAAAATACTACTGAAAAAAAAAAAAAGACATAAAAAAATGGAATAAAAGAGCAAACGGGTGAAATATTTTTTCATTAAAACGGACATTACTCAAAAAATAACTTCGCTAAAGGGCTCGGTTCAAGCATTTGAAAGCTCATGGAGCCCTTTTTTGCTGTATGTCAACTCTCTTGACCTATGCCCAGACGCAGATGAGGAATAATCTCCCTTTTATTTATTAGTATTATTTTATCCTATTTTTTATTTTATTATATATTATTATTATTATTATTATTTTTTTTTTTTTTTAATTATTATATATATATATATTTTTTTATATATATCTGTCTGTCTCTGGCCGCGTATGTGTGTGTGTGTGTGTGTGTGAGAATGTGTCTGTCTTTGTCGTCTTGTTACATAATTGCGCCATTTGTCCCTCGTTAGTGGGACCTGAGTGGGGTGGGAGGGTGGGTGGGTGGTTTGGGTTTTAAGGGAAATGGTGTGAATCATTTACTAACTTTAAAATTGTACTGTTTTGACTTGCACTTTTTTTCTGTCTGTTTGAAAATGCCAATAAAAAAAGTTGGGAGAAAAAAGAAGAAAAAAAAAATAAAAAATTTATGTTGTTATGAATTATTGTCCTATTCAAGGCTCCAATTACTTCACATCAAATATTCCATTTTTGGGGGAAAACATTGTATATTTTGTGTGTTTGCCATAAAAAACAAAGTTTTCTATGACAAAAAGGGCATAAAACAGAGAAAAACATTTATATATAAAAAAAAAAAGATAAAAAGTTGTGCTAAATATTTAAGCGTTGTAAGTAAAATAATGTACGATTTATTTTTAACACTTTTATGAGTGGGGCCTTTTTGGATCCCTATTCATTTTAGTGGGATTTTTCTTTTTTAAACTGTCATTACTCAAAAAATAATAATGAATTTTGTTATGAATTATTGATGTATTTAAAGGTCTAATTACTTCACATCAAATATTCCACTTAATAATATTTTTTGGGGGGAAAACATTGTATGTTTTGTGTTTGCCATAAAAAACAAAGTTTTCTATGACAAAAAGGGCATAAAAAATGGAATAAAAGAGCAAACGGGTGAAATATTTTTTCATTAAAACGGACATTACTCAAAAAATAACAATTAATGTTGTTATGAATTATTGTCCTATTCAAGGCACATCAAATATTCCATTTTGGGGGAAAAATGTGTATATTTGGTGTGTTTGCCTTAAAAAAAAAATTTCTATGACAAAAAGGGCATAAAACAAAGAAAAAACATTTCTAAAAAAATGATACAAAAACGCATAAATCTGAAGTTGAGCTAAGTAAAATAATGCATGATTTATTTTTAACACTTTTATGAGTGGGGCCTTTTCGGATCCCTAATCATTTTAGTAGGATTTTTCTTTTTTTTAAATGTCATTACTCAAAAAATAATAATGCATTTTGTTATGAATTATTGATGTATTTAAAAGTCCAATTAATTCACATCAAATATTCCATTTTGGAATATTTTTTTGAGGAAAACATTGTATATTTTGTGTGTTTGCCATAAAAAACAAAGTTTTCTATGACAAAAAGGGCATAAAACAGAGAAAAACATTTATATAAAAAAAAAAAAGATAAAAAGTTGTGCTAAATATTTAAGCGTTGTAAGTAAAATAATGTACGATTTATTTTTAACACTTTTATGAGTGGGGCCTTTTTGGATCCCTATTCATTTTAGTGTTGTTTTTTTTTAAACTGTCATTACTCAAAAAATGATAATGAATTTTGTTATGAATTATTGATGTATTTAAAGGTCCAATTACTTCACATCAAATATTCCACTTTGGAATATTTATTTGGGGAAAACATTGTATATTTTGTGTCTGCCATAAAAAACAAAGTTTTCTATGACAAAAATGGGCATTAAACAGAGAAAAAACATTTTTTTTAAATGATAAAAAGTTGGGCTAAATATTTAAGCTTTGTAAGTAAAATAATGTATGACTTATTTTTAACACTTTTATGAGTGGGGCCTTTTTGGATCCCTAAGAATTTTAGTGAGATTTTCTTTTTTTTTTTAAACTGTCATTACTCAAAAAATGATAATGAATTCTGTTATGAATTATTGATGTATTTAAAGGTCCAATTACTTCACATCAAATATTCCACTTTGGAATATTTTTTGGGGGAAAACATTGTATATTTTGTGTCTGCCATAAAAAACAAAGTTTTCTATGACAAAAATGGGCATTAAACAGAGAAAAAACATTTTTTTTAAATGATAAAAAGTTGGGCTAAATATTTAAGCTTTGTAAGTAAAATAATGTATGACTTATTTTTAACACTTTTATGAGTGGGACCTTTTTGGATCCCTATTCATTTTAGTGGGATTTTTTTCTTTCTTAAACTGTCATACTCAAAAAATAATTTCAATTAATGTTGTGAATTATTTACCTATTTAAGAGTCCAATTACTTCACATCAAATATTCCACTTTGGAATATTTTTTGGGGGAAAACATTGTATATTTTGTGTGTTTGCCATAAAAAACAAAGTTTTCTATGACAAAAAGGGCATAAAACAGAGAAAAACATTTATAAAAAAAAAAAAAAAGATAAAAAGTTGTGCTAAATATTTAAGTCTTGTAAGTAAAATAATGTATGATTTATTTTTAACACTTTTATGAGTGGGACCTTTTTGGATCCCTATTCATTTTAGTGGGATTTTTCTTTTTTAAACTGTCATTACTCAAAAAATAATAATGAATTTTGTTATGAATTATTGATGTATTTAAAGGTCTAATTATTTCACATCAAATATTCCACTTAATATTTTTTTGGGGGAAAACATTGTATGTTTTGTGTTTGCCATAAAAAACAAAGTTTTCTATGACAAAAAGGGCATAAAAATGGAATAAAAGAGCAAACGGGTGAAATATTTTTTCATTAAAACGGACATTACTCAAAAAATAACAATTAATGTTGTTATGAATTATTGTCCTATTCAAGGCTACAATTACTTCACATCAAATATTCCATTTTGGGGGGGAAAAAATTGTATACTTGGTGTGTTTGCCTTAAAAAAAAAAGTTTTCTATGACAAAAAGGGCATAAAACCAAGAAAAAACATTTCTAAAAAATGATACAAAAACGCATAGATCTGAAGTTGAGCTAAGTAAAATAATGCATGATTTATTTTTCACACTTTTATGAGTGGGGCCTTTTCGGATCCCTAATCATTTTTTAAATGTCATTACTCAAAAAATAATAATGAATTTTGTTATGAATTATTGATATATTTAAAAGTCCAATTAATTAATTTCTAATTAATTAACTAATTAATTTCTATGACAAAAAGGGCATAAAACAGAGAAAAAACATTTGTAAAAAAAAATGATAAAAAGTTGTGCTAAATATTTAAGCCTTGTAAGTAAAATAATGTATTATTTATTTTTAACACTTTTATGAGTGGGGCCTTTTCGGATCCCTAATCATTTTAGTAGGATTTTTCTTTTTTTAAATGTCATTACTCAAAAAATAATAATGAATTTTGTTATGAATTATTGATGTATTTAAAAGTCCAATTAATTCACATCAAATATTACACAAATTTTCTATGACAAAAAGGGTATAAAACAGAGAAAAACATTTATAAAAAAAAAAGATAAAAAGTTGTGCTAAATATTTAAGCGTTGTAAGTAAAATAATGTATGATTTATTTTTTAACACTTTTATGAGTGGGACCTTTTTGGATCCCTATTCATTTTAGTGGGATTTTTCTTTTTTAAACTGTCATTACTCAAAAAATAAAAAATGAGTGGGGCCTTTTCGGATCCCGAATCATTTTAATAGGATTTTTCTTTTTTTAAATGTCATTACTCAAAAAATAATAATGAATTTGTTATGAATTATTGATGTATTTAAAAGTCCAATTAATTCACATCAAATATTCCACAAGTTTTCTATGACAAAAAGGGTATAAAACAGAGAAAAAACATTTATAAAAAAAAAAAGATAAAAAGTTGGGCTAAATATTTAAGCGTTGTAAGTAAAATAACTTATGACTTATTTTTAACACTTTTATGAGTGGGGCCTTTTCGGATCCCTAATCATTTTAATAGGATTTTTCTTTTTTTAAATGTCATTACTCAAAAAATAATAATGAATTTTGTTATGAATTATTGATGTATTTAAAAGTCCAATTAATTCACATCAAATATTACACAAGTTTTCTACGACAAAAAGGGTATAAAACAGAGAAAAAACATTTATAAAAAAAAAAAGATAAAAAGTTGGGCTAAATATTTCAGCGTTACAAGTAAAATAACTTATGACTTATTTTTAACACTTTTATGAGTGGGGCCTTTATGGATCCCGAAGAATTTTAGTGGGATTTTTTTCTTTCTTAAACTGTCTTACTCAAAAAATAATTTCAATTAATGTTGTGAATTATTTACCTATTTAAGAGTCCAATTACTTCACATCAAATATTCCACTTTGGAATATTTTTTTGGGGAAAACATTGTATATTTTTTGTGTTTGCCATAAAAAACAAAGTTTTCTATGACAAAAAGGGCATAAAACAGAGAAAAAACATTTATTAAAAAAATGATAAAAAGTTGTGCTAAATATTTAAGCATTGTAAGTAAAATAATGTATGATTTATTTTTAACACTTTTATGAGTGGGACCTTTTTGGATCCCTATTCATTTTAGTGGGATTTTTCTTTTTTAAACTGTCATTACTCAAAAAATAATAATGAATTTTGTTATGAATTATTGATGTATTTAAAGGTCCAATTACTTCACATCAAATATTCCATTTTGGGGGGAAAAAATTGTATACTTGGTGTGTTTGCCTTAAAAAAAAAAGTTTTCTATGACAAAAAGGGCATAAAACAAAGAAAAAACATTTCTAAAAAATGATACAAAAACGCATAGATCTGAAGCTAAGTAAAATAATGCATGATTTATTTTTAACACTTTTATGAGTGGGGCCTTTTCGGATCCCTAATAGGATTTTTTTTTTTTAAATGTCATTACTCAAAAAATAATAATGAATTTTGTTATGAATTATTGATGTATTTAAAAGTCCAATTAATTCACATCAAATATTCCACAAGTTTTCTATGACAAAAAGGGTATAAAACAGAGAAAAAACATTTATTAAAAAAAAAAAGATAAAAAGTTGGGCTAAATATTTCATTTGACTTATTTTTAACACTTTTATGAGTGGGGCCTTTATGGATCCCGAAGAATTTTAGTGGGATTTTGTCTTCCTTAAACTGTCATACTCAATAAATAATTTCAATTAATGTTGTGAATTATTTACCTATTTAAGAGTCCAATTACTTCACATCAAATATTCCACTTTGGAATATTTTTTGGGGGGAAACATTGTATATTTTGTGTGTTTGTCATAAAAAACAAAGTTATCTATGATAAAAAGGGCACAAAACAGAGGGGAAAAAAATGATAAAAAGTTGTGCTAAATATTTAAGCGTTGTAAGTAAAATAATGTACGATTTATTTTTAACACTTTTATGAGTGGGACCTTTTTGGATCCCTATTCATTTTAGTGGGATTTTTCTTTTTTAAACTGTCATTACTCAAAAAATAATAATGAATTTTGTTATGAATTATTGATGTATTTAAAGGTCCAATTACTTCACATCAAATATTCCACTTAATAATATTTTTTGGGGGGAAAACATTGTATGTTTTGTGTTTGCCATAAATAACAAAGTTTTCTATGACAAAAAGGGCATAAAAAATGGAATAAAAGAGCAAACGGGTGAAATATTTTTTCATTAAAACGGACATTACTCAAAAAATAACAATTAATGTTGTTATGAATTATTGTCCTATTCAAGGCTCCAATTACTTCACATCAAATATTCCATTTTGGGGGAAAAAAATTGTATATTTGGTGTGTTTGCCTTAAAAAAAAAGTTTTCTATGACAAAAAGGGCATAAAACAAAGAAAAAACATTTCTAAAAAATGATACAAAAACGCATAGATCTGAAGTTGAGCTAAGTAAAATAATGTATGATTTATTTTTAACACTTTTATGAGTGGGGCCTTTTCGGATCCCTAATCATTTTTTATATGTCATTACTCAAAAAATAATAATGAATTTTGTTATGAATTATTGATGTATTTAAAAGTCCAATTAATTCACATCAAATATTACACAAATTTTCTATGACAAAAAGGGTATAAAACAGAGAAAAAACATTTATAAAAAAAAAAAAGATAAAAAGTTGGGCTAAATATTTCATTTGACTTATTTTTAACACTTTTATGAGTGGGGTCTTTATGGATCCCTAAGAATTTTAGTGGGATTTTTTCTTTCTTAAACTGTCATACTCAAAAAATAATTTCAATTAATGTTGTGAATTATTTACCTATTTAAGAGTCCAATTACTTCACATCAAATATTCCACTTTGGAATATTTTTGGGGGGAAAACATTGTATATTTTGTGTGTTTGCCATAAAAAACAAAGGGCATAAAACAGAGAAAAACATTTATAAAAAAAAAAAGATAAAAAGTTGTGCTAAATATTTAAGCGTTGTAAGTAAAATAATGTATGATTTATTTTTTAACACTTTTATGAGTGGGACCTTTTTGGATCCCTATTCATTTTAGTGGGATTTTTCTTTTTTAAACTGTCATTACTCAAAAAATAAAAAATGAGTGGGGCCTTTTCGGATCCCGAATCATTTTAATAGGATTTTTCTTTTTTTAAATGTCATTACTCAAAAAATAATAATGAATTTTGTTATGAATTATTGATGTATTTAAAAGTCCAATTAATTCACATCAAATATTACACACATTTTCTATGACAAAAAGGGTATAAAACAGAGAAAAAACATTTATAAAAAAAATGATAAAAAGTTGTGCTAAATATTTCAGCGTTGCAAGTAAAATAATGTATGATTTATTTTGAACACTTTTATGAGTGGGGCCTTTTCGGATCCCTAATCATTTTAATAGGATTTTTCTTTTTTTAAATGTCATTACTCAAAAAATAATAATGAATTTTGCTATGAATTATTGATGTATTTAAAAGTCCAATTAATTCACATCAAATATTACACAAGTTTTCTATGACAAAAAGGGTATAAAACAGAGAAAAAACATTTATAAAAAAAAAAGAGAAAAAGTTGGGCTAAATATTTAAGCGTTACAAGTAAAATAACTTATGACTTATTTTTAACACTTTTATGAGTGGGGCCTTTATGGATCTCTAAGAATTTTTGTGGGATTTTTTCTTTCTTAAACTGTCATACTCAAAAAATAATTTCAATTAAAGTTGTGAATTATTTACCTATTTAAGAGTCCAATTACTTCACATCAAATATTCCACTTTGGAATATTTTTTGGGGGGAAACATTGTATATTTTGTGTGTTTGCCATAAAAAACAAAGTTTTCTATGACAAAAATGGCATAAAACAGAGGGAAAAAAAGATAAAAAGTTGTGCTAAATATTTAAGCGTTGTAAGTAAAATAATGTATGATTTATTTTTAACACTTTTATGAGTGGGACCTTTTGGGATCCCTATTCATTTTAGTGGGATTTTTCTTTTTTAAACTGTCATTACTCAAAAAATAATAATGAATTTTGTTATGAATTATTGATGTATTTAAAGGTCCAATTACTTCACATCAAATATTCCACTTAATAATATTTTTTTTGTATGTTTTGTGTTTGCCATAAAAAACAAAGTTTTCTATGACAAAAAGGGCATAAAACAGAGAAAAAACATTGATAAAAAACGATATATTTAAGCGTTGTAAGTAAAATAATGTATGATTTATTTTTAACACTTTTATGAGTGGGGCCTTTTTGGATCCCTATTCATTTTAGTGTTTTTTTTTTTTAAACTGTCATTACTCAAAAAATAATAATGAATGTTATGAATGATTTCCCTATTTAAGGGTCCAATTACTTCACATCAAATATTCCACTTTGGAATATTTTTGGGGGGAAAACATTGTATATTTTGTGTTTGCCATAAAAAAGTTTTCTATGACAAATAGGGCATAAAACTAACAAAAAACATTTCTAAAAAAACGATAAAAACGGATAAATCCGAAGTTGGGCTAAATATTTAAGTGTTGTAAGTAAAATAATGTATGATTTATTTTTAACACTTTTATGAGTGGGGCCTTTTTGGATCCCTAAGAAATTTTAGTGGGATTTTTATCTTTTAAACTGTCATTACTCAAAAAATAATAATGAATTTTGTTATGAATTATTGATGTATTTAAAGGTCCAATAACTTCACATCAAATATTCCACTTTGGAATATTTTGTTTGGGGAAAACATTGTATATTTTGTGTCTGCCATAAAAAACAAAGTTTTCTATGACAAAAATGGGCATTAAACAGAGAATTTTTTTTTTTTTAAATGATAAAAAGTTGGGCTAACTATTTAAGCTTTGTAAGTAAAATAATGTATGACTTATTTTTAACACTTTTATGAGTGGGGCCTTTTTGGATCCCTAAGAATTTTAGTGAGATTTTCTTTTTTTTTTAAACTGTCATTACTCAAAAAATAATAATTAATGTTATGAATGATTTCCCTATTTAAGGGTCCAATTACTTCTCATCAAATATTCCACTTTGGAATATTTTTTGGGGAAAACATTGTACATTTTTTCTGTTTGCCTTACAAATCTAAGTTTTCTATGACAAATAGGGCATAAAACTAACAAAAAAACATTTCTAAAAAACGATAAAAACAAATAGATCTGAAATTGGGCTAAATATTTAAGCCTTGTAAGTAAAATAATGTATGATTTATTTTTAACACTTTTATGAGTGGGGCCTTTTTGGATCCCTAAGAAATTTTAGTGGGATTTTTATCTTTTAAACTGTCATTACTCAAAAAATAATAATGAATTTTGTTATGAATTATTGATGTATTTAAAGGTTCAATTACTTCGCATCAAATATTCCACTTTGGAATATTTTTTGGGGGGGAAACATTGTATATTTTGTGTCTGCCATAAAAAACAAAGTTTTCTATAACAAAAATGGGCATTAAACAGAGAAAAAACATTTTTTTTAAATGATAAAAAGTTGGGCTAAATATTTAAGCTTTGTAAGTAAAATAATGTATGACTTATTTTTAACACTTTTATGAGTGGGACCTTTTTGGATCCCTAAGAATTTTAGTGAGATTTTCTTTTTTTTTTAAACTGTCATTACTCAAAAAATAATAATTAATGTTATGAATGATTTCCCTATTTAAGGGTCCAATTACTTCACATCAAATATTCCACTTTGGAATATTTTTTGGGGAAAACATTGTACATTTTTTCTGTTTGCCTTACAAATCTAAGTTTTCTATGACAAATAGGGCATAAAACTAACAAAAAAACATTTCTAAAAAACGATAAAAACAAATAGATCTGAAATTGGGCTAAATATTTAAGCCTTGTAAGTAAAATAATGTATGATTTATTTTTAACACTTTTATGAGTGGGGCCTTTTTGGATCCCTAAGAAATTTTAGTGGGATTTTTATCTTTTAAACTGTCATTACTCAAAAAATAATAATGAATTTTGTTATGAATTATTGATGTATTTAAAGGTTCAATTACTTCGCATCAAATATTCCACTTTGGAATATTTTTTGGGGGGGAAACATTGTATATTTTGTGTCTGCCATAAAAAACAAAGTTTTCTATAACAAAAATGGGCATTAAACAGAGAAAAAACATTTTTTTTAAATGATAAAAAGTTGGGCTAAATATTTAAGCTTTGTAAGTAAAATAATGTATGACTTATTTTTAACACTTTTATGAGTGGGACCTTTTTGGATCCCTAAGAATTTTAGTGAGATTTTCTTTTTTTTTTAAACTGTCATTACTCAAAAAATAATAATTAATGTTATGAATGATTTCCCTATTTAAGGGTCCAATTACTTCACATCAAATATTCCACTTTGGAATATTTTTTGGGGAAAACATTGTACATTTTTTCTGTTTGCCTTACAAATCTAAGTTTTCTATGACAAATAGGGCATAAAACTAACAAAAAAACATTTCTAAAAAACGATAAAAACAAATAGATCTGAAATTGGGCTAAATATTTAAGCCTTGTAAGTAAAATAATGTATGATTTATTTTTAACACTTTTATGAGTGGGGCCTTTTTGGATCCCTAAGAAATTTTAGTGGGATTTTTATCTTTTAAACTGTCATTACTCAAAAAATAATAATGAATTTTGTTATGAATTATTGATGTATTTAAAGGTTCAATTACTTCGCATCAAATATTCCACTTTGGAATATTTTTTGGGGGGGAAACATTGTATATTTTGTGTCTGCCATAAAAAACAAAGTTTTCTATAACAAAAATGGGCATTAAACAGAGAATTTTTTTTATTTTTTTTTAAATGATAAAAAGTTGGGCTAACTATTTAAGCTTTGTAAGTAAAATAATGTATGACTTATTTTTAACACTTTTATGAGTGGGGCCTTTTTGGATCCCTAATAATTTTAGTGAGATTTTCTTCTTTTTTTTTAAACTGTCATTACTCAAAAAATAATAATTAATGTTATGAATGATTTTCCTATTTAAGGTTACAATTACTTCACATCAAATATTCCACTTTGGAATATTTTTTGGGGAAAACATTGTACATTTTTTCTGTTTGCCTTACAAATCTAAGTTTTCTATGACAAATAGGGCATAAAACTAACAAAAAAACATTTCTAAAAAACGATAAAAACAAATAGATCTGAAATTGGGCTAAATATTTAAGCGTTGTAAGTAAAATAATGTATGATTTATTTTTAACACTTTTATGAGTGGGGCCTTTTTGGATCCCTAAGAAATTTTAGTGAGATTTTTATCCTTTAAACTGTCATTATTCAAAAAATAATAATTAATTTTGTTATGAATTATTGATGTATTTAAAGGTTCAATTACTTCACATCAAATATTCCACTTTGGAATATTTTTTTGGGGAAAACATTGTATATTTTGTGTCTGCCATAAAAAACAAAGTTTTCTATGACAAAAATGGGCATTAAACAGAGAAAAAACATTTTTTTTAAATGATAAAAAGTTGGGCTAAATATTTAAGCTTTGTAAGTAAAATAATGTATGACTTATTTTTAACACTTTTATGAGTGGGGCCTTTATGGATCCCTAAGAATTTTAGTGGGATTTTTTTCTTTCTTAAACTGTCATACTCAAAAAATAATTTCAATTAATGTTGTGAATTATTTACCTATTTAAGAGTCCAATTACTTCACATCAAATATTCCACTTTGGAATATTTTTTGGGGGAAAACATTGTATATTTTGTGTGTTTGTCATAAAAAACAAAGTTATCTATGATAAAAAGGGCACAAAACAGAGGGGAAAAAAATGATAAAAAGTTGTGCTAAATATTTAAGCGTTGTAAGTAAAATAATGTATGATTTATTTTTAACACTTTTATGAGTGGGGCCTTTTTGGATCCCTATTCATTTTAGTGGGTTTTTTTTTTAAACTGTCATTACTCAAAAAATGATAATGAATTTTGTTATGAATTATTGGTGTATTTAAAGGTCCAATAACTTCACATCAAATATTCCACTTTGGAATATTTTTGGGGGAAAACATTGTACATTTTTTCTGTTTGCCTTACAAATCTAAGTTTTCTATGACAAATAGGGCATAAAACTAACAAAAAAACATTTCTAAAAAACGATAAAAACAAATAGATCTGAAATTGGGCTAAATATTTAAGCCTTGTAAGTAAAATAATGTATGATTTATTTTTAACACTTTTATGAGTGGGGCCTTTTTGGATCCCTAAGAAATTTTAGTGGGATTTTTATCTTTTAAACTGTCATTACTCAAAAAATAATAATGAATTTTGTTATGAATTATTGATGTATTTAAAGGTTCAATTACTTCGCATCAAATATTCCACTTTGGAATATTTTTTGGGGGGGAAACATTGTATATTTTGTGTCTGCCATAAAAAACAAAGTTTTCTATAACAAAAATGGGCATTAAACAGAGAAAAAACATTTTTTTTAAATGATAAAAAGTTGGGCTAAATATTTAAGCTTTGTAAGTAAAATAATGTATGACTTATTTTTAACACTTTTATGAGTGGGACCTTTTTGGATCCCTAAGAATTTTAGTGAGATTTTCTTTTTTTTTTAAACTGTCATTACTCAAAAAATAATAATTAATGTTATGAATGATTTCCCTATTTAAGGGTCCAATTACTTCACATCAAATATTCCACTTTGGAATATTTTTTGGGGAAAACATTGTACATTTTTTCTGTTTGCCTTACAAATCTAAGTTTTCTATGACAAATAGGGCATAAAACTAACAAAAAAACATTTCTAAAAAACGATAAAAACAAATAGATCTGAAATTGGGCTAAATATTTAAGCCTTGTAAGTAAAATAATGTATGATTTATTTTTAACACTTTTATGAGTGGGGCCTTTTTGGATCCCTAAGAAATTTTAGTGGGATTTTTATCTTTTAAACTGTCATTACTCAAAAAATAATAATGAATTTTGTTATGAATTATTGATGTATTTAAAGGTTCAATTACTTCGCATCAAATATTCCACTTTGGAATATTTTTTGGGGGGGAAACATTGTATATTTTGTGTCTGCCATAAAAAACAAAGTTTTCTATAACAAAAATGGGCATTAAACAGAGAATTTTTTTTATTTTTTTTTAAATGATAAAAAGTTGGGCTAACTATTTAAGCTTTGTAAGTAAAATAATGTATGACTTATTTTTAACACTTTTATGAGTGGGGCCTTTTTGGATCCCTAATAATTTTAGTGAGATTTTCTTCTTTTTTTTTAAACTGTCATTACTCAAAAAATAATAATTAATGTTATGAATGATTTTCCTATTTAAGGTTACAATTACTTCACATCAAATATTCCACTTTGGAATATTTTTTGGGGAAAACATTGTACATTTTTTCTGTTTGCCTTACAAATCTAAGTTTTCTATGACAAATAGGGCATAAAACTAACAAAAAAACATTTCTAAAAAACGATAAAAACAAATAGATCTGAAATTGGGCTAAATATTTAAGCGTTGTAAGTAAAATAATGTATGATTTATTTTTAACACTTTTATGAGTGGGGCCTTTTTGGATCCCTAAGAAATTTTAGTGAGATTTTTATCCTTTAAACTGTCATTATTCAAAAAATAATAATTAATTTTGTTATGAATTATTGATGTATTTAAAGGTTCAATTACTTCACATCAAATATTCCACTTTGGAATATTTTTTTGGGGAAAACATTGTATATTTTGTGTCTGCCATAAAAAACAAAGTTTTCTATGACAAAAATGGGCATTAAACAGAGAAAAAACATTTTTTTTAAATGATAAAAAGTTGGGCTAAATATTTAAGCTTTGTAAGTAAAATAATGTATGACTTATTTTTAACACTTTTATGAGTGGGGCCTTTATGGATCCCTAAGAATTTTAGTGGGATTTTTTTCTTTCTTAAACTGTCATACTCAAAAAATAATTTCAATTAATGTTGTGAATTATTTACCTATTTAAGAGTCCAATTACTTCACATCAAATATTCCACTTTGGAATATTTTTTGGGGGAAAACATTGTATATTTTGTGTGTTTGTCATAAAAAACAAAGTTATCTATGATAAAAAGGGCACAAAACAGAGGGGAAAAAAATGATAAAAAGTTGTGCTAAATATTTAAGCGTTGTAAGTAAAATAATGTATGATTTATTTTTAACACTTTTATGAGTGGGGCCTTTTTGGATCCCTATTCATTTTAGTGGGTTTTTTTTTTAAACTGTCATTACTCAAAAAATGATAATGAATTTTGTTATGAATTATTGGTGTATTTAAAGGTCCAATAACTTCACATCAAATATTCCACTTTGGAATATTTTTGGGGGAAAACATTGTACATTTTTTCTGTTTGCCTTACAAATCTAAGTTTTCTATGACAAATAGGGCATAAAACTAACAAAAAAACATTTCTAAAAAACGATAAAAACAAATAGATCTGAAATTGGGCTAAATATTTAAGCGTTGTAAGTAAAATAATGTATGATTTATTTTTAACACTTTTATGAGTGGGGCCTTTTTGGATCCCTAAGAAATTTTAGTGGGATTTTTATCTTTTAAACTGTCATTACTCAAAAAATTATAATGAATTTTGTTATGAATTATTGATGTATTTAAAGGTCCAATAACTTCACATCAAATATTCCACTTTGGAATACTTTTTTGGGGAAAACATTGTATATTTTGTGTCTGCCATAAAAAACAAAGTTTTCTATGACAAAAATGGGCATTAAACAGAGAATTTTTTTTTTTTTTTTAATGATAAAAAGTTGGGCTAACTATTTAAGCTTTGTAAGTAAAATAATGTATGACTTATTTTTAACACTTTTATGAGTGGGGCCTTTTTGGATCCCTAAGAATTTTAGTGGGATTTTCTTTTTTTTTTAAACTGTCATTACTCAAAAAATAATAATTAATGTTATGAATGATTTCCCTATTTAAGGTTACAATTACTTCACATCAAATATTCCACTTTGGAATATTTTTTTGGGGAAAATATTGTTTATTGTTTCTGTTTGCCATAAAAATCTAAGTTTTCTATGACAAATAGGGCATAAAACTAACAAAAAACATTTCTAAAAAAAACGATAAAAACGGATAAATCCGAAGTTGGGCTAAATATTTAAGCGTTGTAAGTAAAATAATGTATGATTTATTTTTAACACTTTTCTGAGTGGGGAATATATTATATATTTTGTGTTTTTGCAATAAACAAACAGGGTAAAAAAGGCATAAAACGTAAAATAAATATATAAAACTTTATATCGACAGATAGATCTGAAGTTGATCCGAGTCGGATAAAATAAATTCGGAATTGCATTGTTCACACGGACATGAAAAAATCCGACACAAGTCACATAAGGGCAAAAAAAAAAAATCGGAATTGACCTACAACGTGAACAAAGCCTTTTTGACTTATTTTTTCGGGACCACATCTGAGAAGAACCCGAAAAGGTTAATAAAATAAAAAATTAAATTAAAAAAATCTATACCGTATTTTTTGGACTATAAGTATTTTCGGCCCGTGCGAATTATACTCCGAAAAATACGGTAAGATGTTGGTGTTGTTTACTTGAGTCATATTGCAGTCTACACGTATCTCTTATGTGTGACTGCCATCTACTGGTCACACTTATCGTTACAACACGTACCAAACCTTTTTTTTTTTACAAATAAAATCTATTATTATTATTATTATTATTATTATTATTGTTCACACGGACATGAAAAAAATCAGACACAAGTCGCATAAGGGCAAAAAAATCCCCTCTACCTCAAAGAACTGTTCACCCCCAAATCCTCCACACGACACCTCCGCTCCGGACAGGCTAACCTCCTCCAACCTCCGAGGACAAAGCTACAAACAATGGGAGACCGGGCTTTCTGCTCCGCCGCTCCCAGTCTGTGGAACGCTCTCCCTGACCACCTGAGGGCACCACAGACTGGATGCTTTTAAAAAAGGCTTAAAAACCCTTCTTTTTAAAAAAGCCTTTTTTTTTTTAGATATATGCATACTAGTTTTAGCTATTTGGCTGTTCTAATTTCTATTTTTATTTATTTTTTATTATCTTTTTATTTTTTATTGTATTTATTTTTCAATACACTGTAGCACTTTGAGGTTGTTTACTCAATGTAAAGTGTTTTTTTTTTTTTTACAAATAAAATCTATTATTATTATTATTATTATTATTATTGTTCACACAGACATGAAAAAAATCAGACACAAGTCGCATAAGGGCAAAAAAATCCCCTCTACCTCAAAGAACTGTTCACCCCCAAATCCTCCACACGACACCTCCGCTCCGGACAGGCTAACCTCCTCCAACCTCCGAGGACAAAGCTACAAACAATGGGAGACCGGGCTTTCTGCTCCGCCGCTCCCAGTCGGTGGAACGCTCTCCCTGACCACCTGAGGGCACCACAGACTGTGGATGCTTTTAAAAAAGGCTTAAAAACCCTTCTTTTTAAAAAAGCCGTTTTTTTTTTATAGATATATGCATACTAGTTTTAGCTATTTGGCTGTTCTAGTTTTAATTTTTTTTATTTTTATTATCTTTTTATTTTTTATTTTTTTTGGCTGTTCTAATTTTTTTATTTTTTATTATCTTTTTTATTTTTATTGTATTTATTTTTCAATACACTGTAGCACTTTGAGGTTGTTTACTCAATGTAAATTGCTTTTTTTTTTTTTACAAATAAAATCTATTATTATTATTATTATTATTATTGTTCACACGGACATGAAAAAAATCAGACACAAGTCGCATAAGGGCAAAAAAAATCCCCTCTACCTCAAAGAACTGCTCACCCCCAAATCCTCCACACGACACCTCCGCTCCGGACAGGCTAACCTCCTCCAACCTCTGAGGACAAAGCTACAAACAATGGGAGACCGGGCTTTCTGCTCCGCCGCTCCCAGTCGGTGGAACGCTCTCCCTGACCACCTGAGGGCACCACAGACTGTGGATGCTTTTAAAAAAGGCTTAAAAACCCTTCTTTTTAAAAAAGCCTCTTTTTTTTTTTTTTTAGATATATGCATACTAGTTTTAGCTATTTGGCTGTTCTAATTTTTATTTTTATTTATTTTTTTCTTATCTTTTTATTTTTTATTGTATTTATTTTTCAATACACTGTAGCACTTTGAGGTTGTTTACTCAATGTAAATTGCTTTTTTTTTTTTACAAATAAAATCTATTATTATTATTATTATTATTATTATTATTATTGTTCACACAGACATGAAAATAATCAGACACAAGTCGCATAAGGGCAAAAAAATCCCCTCTACCTCAAAGAACTGTTCACCCCCAAATCCCCCACACGACACCTCCGCTCCGGACAGGCTAACCTCCTCCAACCTCCGAGGACAAAGCTACAAACAATGGGAGACCGGGCTTTCTGCTCGGCCGCTCCCAGTCAGTGGAACGCTCTCCCTGACCACCTGAGGGCACCACAGACTGTGGATGCTTTAAAAAAAGGCTTAAAAACCTTTCTTTTTAAAAAAGCCTTTTTTTTTTTTTTAGATATATGCATACTAGTTTTAGCTATTTGGCTGTTCTAGTTTTTATTTTTATTATCTTTTTATTTTATTTATTTTTTAATACACTGTAGCACTTTGAGGTTGTTTACTCAATGTAAAGTGTTTTTTTTTTTTTACAAATAAAATCTATTATTATTATTATTGTTCACACAGACATGAAAAAAATCAGACACAAGTCGCATAAGGGCAAAAAAATCCCCTCTACCTCAAAGAACTGTTCACCCCCAAATCCTCCACACGACACCTCCGCTCCGGACAGGCTAACCTCCTCCAACCTCCGAGGACAAAGCTACAAACAATGGGAGACCGGGCTTTCTGCTCCGCCGCTCCCAGTCTGTGGAACGCTCTCCCTGACCACCTGAGGGCACCACAGACTGTGGATGCTTTTAAAAAAGGCTTAAAAACCATTCTTTTTAAAAAAGCCTTTTTTTTTTTTTTAGATATATGCATACTAGTTTTAGCTATTTGGCTGTTCTAATTTTTATTTTTATTTATTTTTTCTTATCTTTTTATTTTTTATTGTATTTATTTTTCAATACACTGTAGCACTTTGAGGTTGTTTACTCAATGTAAATTGCTTTTTTTTTTACAAATAAAATCTATTATTATTATTATTATTATTATTGTTCACACGGACATGAAAAAAACCAGACACAAGTCGCATAAGGGCAAAAAAATCCCCTCTACCTCAAAGAACTGTTCACCCCCAAATCCTCCACACGACACCTCCGCTCCGGACAGGCTAACCTCCTCCAACCTCCGAGGACAAAGCTACAAACAATGGGAGACCGGGCTTTCTGCTCCGCCGCTCCCAGTCAGTGGAACGCTCTCCCTGACCACCTGAGGGCACCACAGACTGTGGATGCTTTTAAAAAAGGCTTAAAAACCCTTCTTTTTAAAAAAGCTTTTTTTTTTTTAGATATATGCATACTAGGTTTAGCTATTTGGCTGTTCTAATTTTTATTTTTATTTATTTTTTCTTATCTTTTTATTTTTTATTGTATTTATTTTTCAATACACTGTAGCACTTTGAGGTTGTTTACTCAATGTAAATTGCTTTTTTTTTTTACAAATAAAATCTATTATTATCATTATTATTATTATTGTTCACACGGACATGAAAAAAAATCAGACACAAGTCGCATAAGGGCAAAAAAATCCCCTCTACCTCAAAGAACTGTTCACCCCCAAATCCTCCACACGACACCTCCGCTCCGGACAGGTTAACCTCCTCCAACCTCCGAGGACAAAGCTACAAACAATGGGAGACCGGGCTTTCTGCTCCGCCGCTCCCAGTCTGTGGAACGCTCTCCCTGACCACCTGAGGGCACCACAGACTGTGGATGCTTTTAAAAAAGGCTTAAAAACCCTTCTTTTTAAAAAAGCCTTTTTTTTTTTTTAGATATATGCATACTAGTTTTAGCTATTTGGCTGTTCTAGTTTTAATTTTTTTTAATTTTTTATTATCTTTTTATTTTTTATTTTTTAATACACTGTAGCACTTTGAGGTTGTTTACTCAATGTAAATTGCTTTTTTTTTTTACAAATAAAATCTATTATCATTATTATTATTATTGTTCACACGGAAATGAAAAAAATCAGACAGAAGTCGCATAAGGGCAAAAAAAATCCCCTCTACGTCAAAGAACTACTCACCCCCAAATCCTCCGCTCCGGACAGGCTAACCTCCTCCAACCTCCGAGGACAAAGCTACAAACAATGGGAGACCGGGCTTTCTGCTCCGCCGCTCCCAGTCAGTGGAACGCTCTCCCTGACCACCTGAGGGCACCACAGACTGTGGATGCTTTTAAAAAAGGCTTAAAAACACTTCTTTTTTAAAAAAAACTTTTTTTTTTTTTTAGATATATGCATACTAGTTTTAGCTATTTGGCTGTTCTAGTTTTTATTTTTATTCATTTTTTATTATCTTTTTATGTATTTTTTAATACACTGCAGCACTTTGAGGTTGTTTACTCAATTTAAAGTGTTTTTTTTTTTTTTTTACAAATAAAATCTATTATTATTATTATTATTATTGTTTACACGGACATGAAAAAATCAGACACAAGTCGCATAGGGGCAAAAAAATCGGAATGGACTTATTTTTTCGGGTCCCCGGGACCACACCTGAAAAGAACCCTAAAGGTTAAAAAAAAAAAAAAAAAAAAAAAAATCTATAATTATATTGGTTTTGGAAACGAAAACTACCAAAATGGCCAACACGTGGTTTGCTTTTTCAGTGTGCGGCCCTGAGTGGAAAAAGTTTGGACACCCCTGTTGTAGTTCAAGTCAAAAGGCGTGTTGCTGGTGGACTACAACGTGGCGTTGTAGCGCGGCAGCAAGCGGCCCGATGCGAGGGCGGGGGGGGGGGTGTGATTTCCATACATGTCAATTGTCACTTGGCAACAGCATGCAGTACCATTATTACTAGAAGTGCTACGGCAGGGGGAGGCAAGCTGTGAGTACTAAACCGGCGAGTGGTTCACGCAACTTGGCAGGGGGCTTCAGTGAAGAGAGGGTGAGGAACAAATACAGGGAGAGAGAGAGAAAGAGGAGGATGGAGAGGACAAAGACGATCTGAAACAAAAGAGACCATGCAACCTGTAGTCATGAGTCCACATTCCAAACACACATGCTGCAATCAGACATTAAACACACACACACACACACACACACACACACACAATAGTGTTCATATCACATGTGCTGACACATTGGAGGCGCCATGCTCTGCACAATGACTGCAGCGTCATGGCTTCAGCTGACAATAACAACGTTTGTAAAGAAGCCAAAAGCAAACAGCTTGAACAAAAAACAAGAAGAAAAAAAAAAAAAAAGGTGGTGTCATGGAAGCTGAATGGAGATGTTTTCACAGCGGGACCTCCAAAGTCAAAACTTGACAAAATGTCGCAAGGTGTCGGGGAAAACGCTGACAAACTTTAGCACTTTTCTGACAGGCAGAAACACAACGGGGATTTATTTGGATTAGGGATCTAATTATATGAATATTTCATATCGAAGCTATTGTCACCAAATGATCACAATTATCGCTATATTGTGGAATGTGTTCAATAAATACTCATACTTAAAACCCAGTTTTACGAAAAAAAATAGAAGAAATGTCACATAATAATATTCTTCTGGCTACTTTAAGGGGAACACTATCTCTATGTAAGACAAGAAAACATATGTTTATCTTTTTTTTTTTTTTAATATTCTAAGTTGTAAAATATGGCAAGTAAGAGGTGGCTAACAATGCAGATAGTGGGAATATGCTATTGAACCATCTAAAAACATCCAAAAAGCGCCAACAACCTTGCATTTATATCTTGTGACTTTAACATTGATCAAGTATTACTAAGGGTGTAACGGTACGTGTATTTGTATTGAACCGTTTCGGTACGGGTGTTTCGGTTCGGTTCGGAGGTGTACCGAACGAGTTTCCACACGAACACGAACATATGTGTTTCTGTCAGTACTCTACACCAGTGGTCCCCAACCTTTTTGGAACTACGGACCGGTCAACGCTTGAAAAATGTTCCCACGGACCGGGGGGGGCGGAAAGTGGTATTTATTTTTTTTTGGTCATAAAAAAATACAATCATGTATCCCTGCAGACTGTATTGATATATATTAATATATAATGTAGGAAGCAGAATATTAATAACAGAAAGAAACAACCCTTTTGTGTGAATGAGTGTAAATGGGGGAGGGAGGTTTTTTTGGGTTGGTGCACTAATTGTAAGTGTGTCTTGTGTTTTTTATGTTGATTTAATAAAATAAAACAAATTAAAAAAAAATGTTTTAAATTTTTTTATTTACCGTATTTTCCGCACTATAAGGCGCACCTAAAAACCACAAATTTTCTCAAAAGCTGACAGTGCGCCTTATAACCCGGTGCGCTTTATATATGGATTAATATTAAGATTCATTTTCATAAAGTTTCGGTCTCGCAACTACGGTAAACAGCCCCGTAGAAGAGGAAGTGCTTCTTCTTCTACGCAAGCAACCGCCAAGGTAAGCACCCGCCCCCATAGAACAGGAAGCGCTTCTTCTTCTACTGTAAGCAACCACCCGCCCGCGTAGAAGAAGAAAAAGCGCGCGGATATTACCGTACGTTTCATTTCCTTTGTGTGTTTACATCTGTAAAGACCACAAAATGGCTCCTACTAAGCGACAGGTTTCCGGTTCATGAAAAGACGCAATCTCTCCATCCGCACACGGACTACTATTTCACAGCAACTGCCTAAAGACTTTCAAGAAAAGCTGGCTACTTTCCGTGCATATTGTAAAAACAAGATAGCTGAAAAAAAGATCCGGCCAGAGAACATTATCAACATGGACGAGGTTCCACTGACTTTTGATATTCCTGTGAACCGCACTGTGGATACAACGGGAGCACGTACGGTGAACATTCGCACCACAGGGAATGAGAAGTCGTCCTTCACTGTGGTTCTAGCTTGCCATGCTAATGGCCAGAAACTTCCACCCATGGTGATATTCAAAAGGAAGACCTTGCCAAAAGAGACCTTTCCAGCCGGCGTCATCATAAAAGCTAACTCGAAGGGATGGATGAAGAAAAGATGAGCGAGTGGTTAAGGGAAGTTTACGCGAAGAGGCCGGGTGGCTTTTTTCACGCAGCTCCGTCCATGTTGATATACGACTCCATGCGCGCCCACATCACGCTGGTTTTTAATATATTATTAAAGTTTGACTGACCTATCTGACTGTTTTTTTGACATTCCTTTAGCGCAGTTAGATGCGGCTTATAACACGGGGCGGCTTATAGGTGGACAAAGTTTTGAAATATGCCGTTCATTGAAGGCGCGGCTTATAACCCAGGGCGCCTTATGGTGCGGGAAATACGGTACTTAAAACCCAGTTTTATGAAAAAAATAGAAGAAATGTTACATAATAATATTCTTCTGGCTACTTTAAGGGGAACACTATCTCTATGTAAGACAAGAAAACACGTTTATCTTTTTTTTTTTAATTTCTTTTTTAAAATATTCTAAGTTGTAAAATACGGCAAGTAAGAGGTGGCTAAAAATGCAGATAGTGGGAATATGCTATAGCACCATCTAAAAACATCCAAAAAGCGCCAACAACCTTGCATTTACAGTGTTTCCCACAGGACAGTCATCTATTTGTGGTGGTGTGGTCGAGGGGGTGGGGGGTGGCGGCGGCAGCGGCGATGACCAAGAAGAACGCGGAGTTGCAATATAATTACAACATTTTATGTACATATTTATATACAGATTTGAACAATTAGTGATTCACTGAAATATATGTATTAATTGTGGTTCTTACAAAAAATATATCTTATAAAATATAAAAGCTAAAATGTCTCTTAAAGCTCTGCCCCTTTAATGAGTGAATACTAAATAATTTAACTTTAGCCTACTACTACAACCATATTATTTACCAGCAACATGAAGTGAAACAGAGGCAGAGGTGTCCTGCCACAGTCAGTCAACCTCCTCCTCCTCCTCCTGCTGCTGCTGAACAGGTCGCACCTGTGGTCCGGACTGTAGGCCTACCTCCTCTCCAAGTCCAGCCCTTTTCGGCCGTTGAAAATATTTTTCTATACTCATCTGTGTGAAGGAGTGAACATCCAACATTAGAATTTATTACTAACGAGCAGAAGCGCTCTATGTACAGTGCCGTCTAACCAGCAGCTCAACACATGCAGGGTTCAACGTTAAGGTTTTTTTTCTACTTGCCCGACTTCTCAAATCTACTTGCCCCAATATTTTTACTTGTCCTGCCTAGGTTTTTTTCTGGCTGTGTAGTGCTCATGGCTTATATCTTACTAGAATCCTTCCCGTTGACTATTTACAACACTACAAAGTATTTATTATTATTATTATTATCTATAATTACATTTAAATGGCATTGCATACATGTAAAATTAAATGCTATTTCACATTATTTGACCAGTAGCAGTTACACCCATCTGAACAGGTCAGCCACCTGTTTAAAGCCCGATCACAGTTGAAATCTTGAAATGAAGGGCCTTTAATGGCCAAAACATTAACCTGGACAACATTTTAACAGCTGGTTGGCTCAGATTTTATTCTTTTCATTGCATTCACATGCTGCAGTGGACAGTGGACAATTATCTTCAGTATTAAAGCAGTATCTGAAGCACCGTCTCCACGTGTGTTTATTGACAACAGGGTTATAACCTGGACACGTTAGCTCGTCGGTATGGTAACACGTGACTGTTACTACGTGCGTCTGCCCCGGCCCCCGAGTCAAACAGCGGCGGTGTTAATGAAGCAGCGTCAGGCTGCTCACCGTCAGTGAAACGCTCGGTGAAATCGCGGATTAACGTTAAATATATGAGGAGCCGCGAGCGATGCAGCTATAACCTATATTACCCTCGTATTTGGCGGAGTTACCGCCACCTATTGCACCGGAGTTGTAACTACAAGCAACATTCACAGACAGAGTCCCGTTGCTTTTATGAGCGGTCGAGCGAGTCAAAAGCCGAAAAATCCATTTGTGGCGGACGTAATTCTTTCGTGGCGGGCCGCCACAAATAAATGAATGTGTGGGAAACACTGATTTATATCTTGTGACTTGAATATTGATCAAGTATTACTAGGGGTGTAACGGTACGTGTATTTGTATTGAACCGTTTCGGTACGGGGGTATCGGTTCGGTTCGGAGGTGTACCGAACCAGTTTCCACACGAACATATTAAGTAGCCGCCTCCGCTTCCTTCTGCCTGTGTTTCTGTCAGTCCTCTACACCAGTGGTCCCCAACCTTTTTGGAACTGCGGACCGGTCAACGCTTGAAAATTTTTCCCACGGACCGGGGGGGCGGTATATGGTTTTTTGTTTTTTTTTGGTCATAAAAAAATACAATCATGTATCCCTTGCAGACTGTATTGATATATATTGATATATAATGTAGGAACCACAATATTAATAACAGAAAGAAACAACCCTTTTGTGTGAAGGAGTATAAATGGGGGGAGGGAGTTTTTTTTGGGTTGGTGCACTAATTGTAAGTGTGTCTTGTGTTTTTTATGTTGATTTAATAAAATAAAACAAATAAAAAAAAATGTTTTAAATTTTTTTTATTTACCGTATTTTCCGCACTATAAGGCGCACCTAAAAACCACAAATTTTCTCAAAAGCTGACAGTGCGCCTTATAACCCGGTGCGCTTTATATATGGATTAATATTAAGATTCATTTTCATAAAGTTTCGGTCTCGCAACTACGGTAAACAGCCGCCATCTTTTTTCCCCGTAGAAGAGGAAGTGCTTCTTCTTCTACGCAAGCAACCGCCAAGGTAAGCACCCGCCCCCATAGAAGAGGAAGCGCTTCTTCTTCTACTGTAAGCAACCACCCGCCCGCGTAGAAGAAGAAGAAGCGCGCGAATATTACGTTTCATTTCCTTTGTGTGTTTACATCTGTAAAGACCACAAAATGGCTCCTACTAAGCGACAGGTTTCCGGTTCATGAAAAGACGCAATCTCTCCATCCGCACACGGACTACTATTTCACAGCAACTGCCTAAAGACTTTCAAGAAAAGCTGGCTACTTTCCGTGCATATTGTAAAAACAAGATAGCTGAAAAAAAGATCCGGCCAGAGAACATTATCAACATGGACGAGGTTCCACTGACTTTTGATATTCCTGTGAACCGCACTGTGGATACAACGGGAGCACGTACGGTGAATATTCGCACCACAGGGAATGAGAAGTCATCCTTCACTGTGGTTCTAGCTTGCCATGCTAATGGCCAGAAACTTCCACCCATGGTGATATTCAAAAGGAAGACCTTGCCAAAAGAGACCTTTCCAGCCGGCGTCATCATAAAAGCTAACTCGAAGGGATGGATGAAGAAAAGATGAGCGAGTGGTTAAGGTAAGTTTACGCGAAGAAGCCGGGTGGCTTTTTTCACGCAGCTCTGTCCATGTTGATATACGACTCCATGCGCGCCCACATCACGCTGGTTTTTAATATATTATTAAAGTTTGACTGACCTATCTGACTGTTTTTTTGACATTCCTTTAGCGCAGTTAGATGCGGCTTATAACACGGGGCGTCTTATAGGTGGACAAAGTTTTGAAATATGCCGTTCATTGAAGGCGCGGCTTATAACCCAGGGCGCCTTATGGTGCGGAAAATACGGTATTTATTTATTTTTTAATTTCTTGTGTGGCCCGGTACAAATCGATCCACGGACCGGTAACGGGCCGCGGCCCGGTGGTTGGGGACCACTGCTCGACACAGCACCCAGCATTATCCCACCCACACAACCATCTGATTGGTTACAAACAGAGCGGTAACAGCCAATCAGCAGTGCGTATTCAGAGCGCATGTAGTCAGTGCTTAGCGTTTAGCAGGTAATCATCAGGCAGCACACTCTCCCCAAATGATAATAAACACCTCCCAGTCAACTACTAGTAACATCACTATGAGCCCGTTGACCTTCTAGAAATATAAACTGCAGCTCAGCTCGCTCGAGCTGAGCTGCAGTTTATATATATAGTTTATATATATAGTAAAAAGACAAGGTGCTCAGGAAGGTGTGGGGGCTGGGTGAGCGCAGAGGGATGGGGCTGGATGTCCGGGTGGCGACTTCAGTTTATATATATAGTTATATATATAGTTTATATATATAGTTCAATCTCTCTCCTGTGTTAGTTTGAAGCCAAAACGACAAACGTGCTCAGAGGAGATAATGTTTGAAGACAGGTGACCGGTTTTCACAAAAATTTGTTTTGAAGGGGAAATTGCAAACTTCCTGTTGATTTTTGCTGCGGCTTGTCAATCTATGAAATGTAGGTCTAAGTGAGACCTACATAGAGGTTTTTGTTTCATGTCTTTCCGACTTTCCCAGTGGGAGTTACAGGCAGTTTTGTCATTTTTTTCTTCCGAGGAGCAGTTTTTTCTGCGTTTTATTCAAAAAATTGCGGTAGAGCACAATTTTTAGATTTGGGGTTAGGTTTTTTCATTAGATCGCAATATTAGCCAGTCCTGATGTGTGTGTTCAGTTTGGTGAGTTTTGAAGCGTGTTAAGGGGGTCAAATTACAGCTCAAAGAGGCAAAAGTGACTGTTTTTAGTACATTTTTGTCTTGAAGGGGGAATTGCCAACTTCCTGTTGATTTCTGCCCGATGATGTACAATTATGAAATGTAGGTCTTAGTCAGACCTACATAAAGAATTTTGTTTCATGTCTCTCCGACCTTCCTAGTGGGAGTTACAGGCAGTCTAGTTTTTTTTCCCCTAGGGGGCGCTAGAGCGCAATTTTTATTTTTGGGGTTTGGTTTTTTCATCAAAAGGCAATTTTCGCTAGCCCTGATGTGTGCGTCAAATACGGTGAGTTTTGAAGCATGTTAAGTGGGTCAAATTGCAGCTCAAAGAGGCGGCCGGTATAATAATAATAATAAAACCTTACAAATTCAATAGGTCCTTATGTCCCATTGCATAAGGACTCCCTGTGGGAGTCCTTATGCAATGGGCCATGCGGGCCCTAATAATAAAACCTTACAAATTCAATAGGTCCTTATGTCCCATTGCATAAGGACTCCCTGTGGGAGTCCTTATGCAATGGGCCATGCGGGCCCTAATTACAAATTCAATAGGTCCTTATGTCCCATTGCATAAGGACTCCCTGTGGGAGTCCTTATGCAATGGGCCATGCGGGCCCTAATAATAAAACCTTACAAATTCAATAGGTCCTTATGTCCCATTGCATAAGGACTCCCTGTGGGAGTCCTTATGCAATGGGCCATGCGGGCCCTAATTAGTCACTGGTGCATTTTGCTTTTACTTTGGCTTTTTCGACACACTTACTACAAAAGCCTTGAGAAGGAGAACTTAATTTGACATACTGAGTTGACGCATCGTCGCAATAGACTTGATTTTTTTTCTTTTTTTACACTTGGATGTTAAAACATGATGACTCAGCAATGTCTTTCAACCTGTGCCTTTTGGCCAGTAACCTTCTCATGTATCAATGATCTCATTTGATATGTTTATCAGGTTGCGTGGTGTGGGAAAGTTTGACTTTAGAGGTTCCACCGCACACAGCATGGGCTCATCACCTGCTCCAGATGGGCCCGGGTGATGCGTATAACCGAGGGGAACTTGGTGTTGGCGGCGCCGGCCGGGATGGCGGGCAGTTTCCTGTGGCCGGGCGAGCGCGCGCCGGGGGAAGGGCCGGGTGGAAGCGGTAAGGAAGCGTGGCAAGACGAGGACGAGAGCGGGCCGTCCTGCCGCTGCTGACGCCGACGCCGGTGTTGCTGGTCGGCGGACTGAGTGCGTCTCACGGTCAGCGGGTGGCGCTGGTGCAGGGGGTCCGACGAGGTGCTCAGGAAGGTGTGGGGGCTGGGTGAGCGCAGAGGGATGGGGCTGGATGTCCGGGTGGCGACTTCATCTGGCAGGGACGGAGGAGAGGTGGGGAGCTAAGAGAGTGGGAGGGTGAAATGGGCGGGGGTGGGGGCACGCGGGTAAGGTGATTGGGGGAATATTATTAGGAACATTTGAAGGTCCCTCAATGAAAAAATGACTTTTTACAACGTTCTCAAAGTAATTTGCGGAATTCATGTTTGCCTTTTCATGACATGTAGAAAAAACTTGGACATGTAACAATAAAGTTCTTCTTCTTCTGCCCAAAAAAATCATCGGGTCCCCCCCTCCCCCCTCCCTGGAAGAACTGTACAACTCCCGCTGCCTGAAGAAGGCAGCCAATATACTCAAGGAGCCATCCCACGTTTCAGAACCATGCGAACCCGCACAAATAGACTCAAGAACAGTTTCTACCCCCGGGCCAGGCACGTGCACACATAGGGCCCTATGGGTGCTTGAGCCCCTGCCCTTTTTTTCCTCGTCTTAAAAAGTGCCCTCTGCCTGTGTGTGTGTGTGTTTTTTTTGTTTTTTTCTTTAAACAATATTAATAAATTCCTGTCAGGGATGTAAAAAAAACACACAAAAAAAACAGCGGTACAAAAACTCCACGTTTTCTTGTAATACCGGGTTGTCCGCCAGAGAGAGAGAGAGAGAGAGGGCGAGTGAGTGAGTAAGTGAGAGGAGAGAGAGCCAACTGCGCCCCTGAGGAGACGTCACGTGACAGTGGAGCAACTTGAACCTGTGAGTTATGGTCTAGTCGCCGTCCACTTATTCAGCATCTAATATGGGTCATATTTCAGAAAAACGCTGTATTATTCTATTATTCAATGAGTCAGCTTCTGTTTTTGCCAGACGTCGGAGCACGGCGCATCAATTGAGCACGGCACATCAACTCCGCACAGAGCTGAGCGGATCGTGCGGGACAGGAATTAGTGTACAAAATACAAAATAAAACACCGAGTTAATTTTCAAAATAAAATGCACTGTGTTTACGGCGGATCACATAACATAATAATAATAATAATAATGATAATAATAACAATAATAAGAATAATGATAATAATTATTATTATCCATCCATCCATCCATCCATCTTCTTCCGCTTATCCGAGGTCGGGTCGCGGGGGCTGCGTCACGCGCAGCAGGTAAGCAGCTTACCTGCCCGCCACCCCCGTGGCCGGGGGCTCGTAACAGGGGTCACTCCGCGCGCTCCGCCCGCGCAGCTTACCTGCCCGCCACCCCCGTTGCCGGGGGCGCGTAACAGGGGTCACTCCGCGCGCAGTGCGCTCACGAAAGGGGTGGGGCTCACCCTGGTTGATATAGACAGCAGGACGGTGGCCATGGAAGTTGGAACCCGCTAAGGAGTGTGTAACAACCCACCTGCCGAATCAACTAGCCCTGAAAATGGATGGCGCTGGAGCATCGGGCCCATATCCGGCCGTCGCCGGCAGCGAGACGCGCTTGGAGGTGCGCTCAGCGCGGCTCCCAGATGATTGCGCACTGGTGTGCGTCTGGGCCGTGACAGCGTGGCACGCATTGAATGTCTGTGCTACATTGGATCAGTCTCCTTTCTTTGACAGGCAAAAGCTTTATAACCTCACTAATGCCTTGCATCGTCTATATTAGATATATAACAACGGGCGGGTGCGGGTTTGATTAAATGTTAGTTCGGGTGGATGCGGATGGTTGACGACTTTTGTGATGCGGTTGCGGATGAAATAATTGCCTATCCGCGCATCTCTAATATATATATATATATATATATATTTCTCAGCCAACATGCTAAGAAATAAATGTTAAACTTATTCAGAGCCTATTGCACTCCTCTGTATACTGCCCCCCTGTGGGTACAGTATAAGCAGAAGAGCATACAGAAGCTGCAGGTTGCTTATAATGATTGTATGAGGCTTATAATGATTGTATGAGGCTTATAATGATTGTATGAGGCTTATAATGATTGTATGAGGCTTATAATGATTGTATGAGGCTTATAATGATTGTATGAGGCTGCTCCTGGGAATTCCAAGAAGCTCCAGTGCAAGCCAGATGTTTGTTGTTAGTGTTGGGTTGCCCAATTACTCAGCGTTGCTACGCAACCTTATGTATAAGTTCATGTGTCGGGCATCTGAGTCTGAAAATGACATAATCACTGTGATAACGAACCCTGGCCGCAGTTTTGTTAGGTACTCATCTGGACTGTGGAACCATTGGCACACATGTTTGTATGTCAGAAACTGACATTTGGGCTTTATGTCTTTATTGTTTTGTTTTTAATGTTTTGTATTGTGTTTTTATATGTGTAATGGATCTTAAGGTCTGCAATAAAGATTTATATATATATATATATATATATATATATATATATATGGTTCTGTGGTGACAGGCCCTCAATGTGCTGAGGCTGAAAACACAGGTTTAGGTAAAAGAGCCAAAATGTATTTTCCTCTCTTCATTTGCGGCCACGGGTGTCTTACACATGGACTTATTGTCCGGTCAATCAAGTTTATCCTGATGGACGTGGCAGACAGCAACATGGTTTTGAGTCATTGTTGACCCTAGCCAAGTTTTGAGCCTAGAGCTTCTTTCTGCCTCAGAGGATGAAACGGGGACAACTGAAAGACTTAGACAAACTTTAATGATCCACAAGTGAAATTGTTCCAAAAGCAAGAAAAAGCAACCTGACCAGGCTTTCCACTTGCCAAAGGAGTCTCTGCACTTTGACGTGCAATCCAATAATGATCTGTGCAGTTTTTGTCCTGTTGCCAAATGAGTAGTTCAGGCAAAACATTGAAAGCAACTCTCCGTTCAACTCTGGGTATTTGTCAATGACTGCAGTTTCTCCTCCAACCTATGTATCGTCAACAAGCCATCCTGCTAAGATTGCTCATTGAGATGTGCGTCTACAATATCCAAGACTTTCAAGAATTCAACTCTGTAGTGGTCCTTGGCACATTTGGGCTAATGTGCCTTATCTCCTCAAATGAAGCATTGGTTTGACCTCGTAAACCATGCATTGGAAAGTTTAGTCTTAGACGTGCCTCTTTGACTGGTCCAGTTGTTTCAGAAACAGAATACAAACCAAGGAACTCTTCATAGGGCTGCAGGTCATTGTCAACATAACACAGGCAAATACGTTCTTGTTCATGGCTAGAAAAGTCTTCTGTAATAACTGCATACCGAAAAACTGGTAGACGTCTGATTCTGTCAGTTATTCCGCCAACAATACTGTTGTTCATTTGATCTGTGGACTTAGGTACTCTTTCTGGGAGCTCTGCAACCATTTGGCTAAAACGACATCATCCTCAGCCTTGTCTTTCAAGAGTTGATACAAATTACTGTTATAATCCTTCTCACCGGCTGCAAAAACAGTTTGTCTCAAGGCCGCTACACGTGGAGGCACAACCAGGTCCTAAGACAACTGGCGATCACCCTGGAAGAAAGGAGAAATACCAACAAGCCTCCCCCAACCAATTCCTAGTCACTCAATGACCACTCCGTTCGTAAAAGAGCAGGACAACTCCCAGCAAAACCATCTGCAAGAGTGGAGGCAACCCTTCCGGACTGCCCGGGACTGGTAAATGCAGGTGAACTTAGACCAGAAACTCATCTTCCCACCAGAGATCATTACAACCAGCTTCAGGTCGGACCTGGTCTTGAGGTCAACCTCCCAGAAGACTGTGTTCATTGTTGAATTCAGAATACAAACCAAGGAACTCTTCATAGGGCTGCAGGTCATTGTCAACATAACACAGGCAAATACGTTCTTGTTCATGGCTAGAAATGTCTTGTGTTGCATCTGTAATAACTGCACACCGAAAAACTGGTAGACGTCTGATTCTGTCAGTTATTCCGCCAACAATACTGTTGTTCATTTGATCTGTGGACTTAGGTACTCTTTCTGGGAGCTCTGCAACCATTTGGCTAAAACGACATCATCCTCAGCACTCAATCACCACTCCGTTCGTAAAAGAGCAGGACAACTCCCAGCAAAACCATCTGCAAGAGTGGAGGCAACCTTCTGGACTAAATGCAGGTGAACTTAGACCAGAAACTCATCTTCCCACCAGAGATCATTACAACCAGCTTCAGGCCGGACCTGGTCTTGAGGTCAACCTCCTAGAAGACTGTGTTCATTGTTGAATTCACTGTGCCTCGGGAAGCAGCAGTTGTTGAAGCATATAAGCGCAAACACCTGAGGTATGCGGACATAGCAGCCGATGCAGAGCAGTGCGCCTGGCGTGCCCGAGTACTTCCAGTTGAAGTCGGGTGTCGATGCTTCGTTGCCACGTCCACAACCAAGCTTCTGAAAGGAATGGGAGTGAGAGGTCAAGCCTTCCGGCGGGCTGTCGAACGAAGTAGCAGACGGATATGGATCAAGAGAAAGAACCCAACTGTGCTGCAAAATGACATCTAGGGGTAAAGGCAGAGAAGGGGACCACCCGGGATGGCAGATGTCGCTGTTGAGCCCTCCGCAAGTGTCGTGGGTCTATCAACGAAACACCAATGAAGGGGGGTGCCCACCTGAAGACCCCAGTGAAGCTTTTGCCCCTTACCCCTGCACTAAAAACTAAGTGCTGCTCAATCTGAGGGATTGTACTATCTAGTCCTAAGAGCTCAACTTCTGCCCTCTCAAGGTTGTCTGCTTGTTGCTTTGCCAAAACACTGGTCAACTGTGCATCAGTCACAGAGACTAGTAGGACTATTTTCGTGGGCTTTGAATTTTTCGACAGCTTTTCTCCAAATTTTTAAATCCAGAAGTGACGAAGGAAGGCTCGGATTTGACAGAAAACGGTACGGGTTTGTCCTGGTTCATCGCCCTGCAGTAAACACACAATACCCCCTTCTGTACGGCATCGTACTGCAGCCAAGGAAAGTCCTTGTACCACTTTTCTTGGAAACGTAACGTTTTGTTTGACAGAACTTTTGGGCGTGGCTGATATGTCTCTGTCCTCTGTCTATTGGCTTCAGGGTCTCTCTGCTGTCTGTCCCTACTCTCAAGACCCTAAAATGAAAAGTCACAATGTCACACACTGAACTGCACTTGCTACACGCAACCAACGCCATTTTCCACTTTTTGGCGAACTTTTGTAAAACATCCACGTTACTCTTTTACCTGTTGGTTTGCTCCCGTCTTCCCTTTACTTTGACTCCCTGCCTCAAGCCTGCGATGTTCCTGCATGGCAGTAACATATTTACAACAGACAACATTACACACAGCAGGAGTGTCCAAACACTGACAAACTAAATTTGACTGACATAACGAGCGCCGTGCTGCTGTGATCGTGACGCTAATGAAAGAAAACATAAGTTTGTTTGCAGTAGATTTCCTGCTACAAATATTTGTCTCATCTACAATTCATGTCTGCAGTTGTTTTTATGATGTGAAGTATGTGTTTTGTCTCATTATTTAGCTATAGATGTCCCTGTTGTTTAGCATGAATCTTTGCTAGCGATATCAAGATTCAGTATTCAGTGTTTTTGCATTCTAATTTCTAATAATCAACTCGTTCTCTTCCTATGAGGAAGCAGTGCCTGGGGAGTCTGTGGTGGGCTCTCCTATTTCTGGGGCTGAGGTTGCTGAGGTAGTTAAAAAGCTCCTCGGTGGCAAGGCCCCGGGGGTGGATGAGATCCGCCCGGAGTTCCTTAAGGCTCTGGATGCTGTGGGGCTGTCTTGGTTGACAAGACTCTGCAGCATCGCGTGGACATCGGGGGCGGTACCACTGGATTGGCAGACCGGGGTGGTGGTTCCTCTCTTTAAGAAGGGGAACCGGAGGGTGTGTTCCAACTATCGTGGGATCACACTCCTCAGCCTTCCCGGTAAGGTCTATTCGGGTGTACTGGAGAGGAGGCTACGCCGGATAGTCGAACCTCGGATTCAGAAGGAACAGTGTGGTTTTCGTCCTGGTTGTGGAACTGTGGACCAGCTCTATACTCTCGGCAGGGTCCTTGAGGGTGCATGGGAGTTTGCCCAACCAGTCTACATGTGTTTTGTGGACTTGGAGAAGGCATTCGACCGTGTCCCTCGGGAAGTCCTGTGGGGAGTGCTCAGGGAATATGGGGTAGCGGACTGTCTGATTGTGGCAGTCCGCTCCCTGTATGATCAGTGTCAGAGCTTGGTCCGCATTGCCGGCAGTAAGTCGGACACGTTTCCAGTGAGGGTTGGACTCCGCCAAGGCTGCCCTTTGTCACCCATTCTGTTCATAACTTTTATGGACAGAATTTCTAGGCGCAGTCAAGGCGTTGAGGGGATCTGGTTTGGTGGCTGCAGGATTAGGTCTCTGCTTTTTGCAGATGATGTGGTCCTGATGGCTTCATCTGGCCAGGATCTTCAGCTCTCACTGGATCGGTTCGCAGCCGAGTGTGAAGCGACTGGGATGAGAATCAGCACCTCCAAGTCCGAGTCCATGGTTCTCGCCCGGAAAAGGGTGGAGTGCCATCTCCGGGTTGGGGAGGAGATCTTGCCCCAAGTGGAGGAGTTCAAGTACCTCGGAGTCTTGTTCACGAGTGAGGGAAGAGTGGATGGTGAGATCGACAGGCGGATCGGTGCGGCGTCTTCAGTAATGCGGACGCTGTATCGATCCGTTGTGGTGAAGAAGGAGCTGAGCCGGAAGGCAAAGCTCTCAATTTACCGGTCGATCTACGTTCCCATCCTCACCTATGGTCATGAGCTTTGGGTTATGACCGAAAGGACAAGATCACGGGTACAAGCGGCCGAAATGAGTTTCCTCTGCCGGGTGGCGGGGCTCTCCCTTAGAGATAGGGTGAGAAGCTCTGTCATCCGGGGGGAGCTCAAAGTAAAGCCGCTGCTCCTCCACATCGAGAGGAGCCAGATGAGGTGGTTCGGGCATCTGGTCAGGATGCCACCCGAACACCTCCCTAGGGAGGTGTTTAGGGAACGTCCGACCGGTAGGAGGCCGCGGGGAAGACCCAGGACACGTTGGGAAGACTATGTCTCCCGGCTGGCCTGGGAACGCCTCGGGGTCCCACAGGAAGAGCTGGACGAAGTGGCTGGGGAGAGGGAAGTCTGGGCTTCCCTGCTTAGGCTGCTGCCCCCGCGACCCGACGTCGGATAAGCGGAAGAAGATGGATGGATGGATGGAACTCGTTCTCGGTGGCTAGAAATGCAGCTAATTGGATCAATCCATTCTGCCCTTGTGTGGTGTTCGGGTCTGTGGGACCCGTTTTCATTTTTTTATTAAAAGAAAAATGATACAATTAATTAATTTTTCAAACTGAGACTCACTGACTTTGGCTCATTTTCTGTGAAGAACATATATCAGAATACATATTTAATGACCACACACCATACACCCCCCTACACATTTATATTACATATAAGATGTCCCGGTCCACTGGACCCGGGGCTAATAGAAGTGTGGAAATTGATGTTCTGTGTACCACACACACACACACACACACACACACACACACAGCAGGCCTAGACAGGAGTCTAGGTACACAGAACATCAGAGGGTCAAATGTGCGAGAAAATGAGAGCAGACAGTGTTGACAAACAATGTTGTGTGGGAAGCGCAGGTGCAGAAACACAAAAGAAGAATCCCTGTGGGATGAAGAAACTGGCAGAGAAATTTTTCGTGCAACGTTCATATTGTTGTTACTCAGCCAGCGTTTGTGGGTCTGATGGACCCCTTGCATTTTGTGGCTTTTAATGCCTCACGATCAAACACTTTTATGTTCAAATACTGAACAGATGTTTACCTTATCCCAATAAACATCTGTTCAGTATTTTAACATAAAAGTGTTTGATCGTGAGTAGGGATGTCCCGATCCGATATTTGGATCGGATCGGCCGCCGATATTTGCAAAATAATGCGTATCGGCAAGGCATGGGAAAATGCCGATCCAGATCCAGTTTTAAAAAAACTCCGGTCCGTGTTTTCCAACGCACCTATTTAAATAATACATTCCACATTTCTACTGCTCCCTAATTTCCATTCCGCATTTTCCAGCACACCTTCAACACATCCACAGGTCTGTGGATTCTCACGCAGTCGCTTATAACTGCTGGCATTACACGACAGGCTCTTCTCACTCTTTCCTGTGTCTCCCTCTCACAGACAGCGAGCGCACCTTCTTACACACGTCACATACTGTCACGTCACACGTCACGTCATACGTCACATACGTATACGCCCTCTCCCAGCAGAGAGGTAGCAGCATGGCTAACGTTAGCTGTGGTGCTAGCGCAGCCGTGCGCGCCTGTGCAATTGCTATGGCGTCACATTAGTGCCAAAAATCCGAGCGCATAAAAACTGTTATCGCGCGCTGATTCTCCACTTCGTGCGCGCGCGACACCCTTTTGCGTGTGCGTGGTGCCTTTTTGGGCGCGCGCGGTGCCTTTTTGGGCGCGCGCGGTGCCTTTTTGGGCGCGCGCCGTCTCGGTCTGTGCGCTGTCATGTTTCATTTTGGCACTTTGGGGGCGGGTATGCTTAGACGGCCCCTTCTTTCTGATTGGTCAGTCGAAAAATGCTGAAAAATGCTCAGAGCCAATCAGAAGTATAGCAGGGCGGGTCATCGTCAATATGTATCAAGATTTACGGAGGAAGAAGTGGATAAAAAAAATGTCGCACGCTGATGAAGGTTATTTCATACCACATAAACACAATACAGGGTAATACAAAATGTGACCCAAATAAATAATAAGACAACAAACACCATAATCACATCTTTCAGCCAGAACTGATCCACCAGCAATAACATTATTTTATATTTTCACTTCTTCTTGAACATTTGTTTTCTAATTTATGGAATTTCTTTTGATTCAGCCATAAAATTAATGAAATAATCTTTGAATTTTGTTTTTAAAATGTTAAAAATAGCTTTTAATAATGTATTCTGAAACAGTTTAAAATAATCAGAGAACTGACTAACACTGACCCTACACAACTATGTGGCACAATTAAGTCTTTTTTTTTTTAAAGCGAAAGAGGTCATTTCAACAGCATCCTATGTCATATCTACATGTAATAAGATTTGTAACAAGGCAAACCGTTTGTAAATTGGTCGAAAATCGAGCAAGTTATGGTAATTTAATTAGTACATGTACCATTGACATCAATGTAATGATTGAGGCTAGATGTCTGAAGTAAGATGGCTACAACGTTGCTACACTGGAGAATGATTGGTCATATGAAAAATGCTCACAGCCAATCAGAAAGGAGGGGCCGTCTAAGCATACCCGCCCCCAAAGTGCCAAAAAGAAACATGACAGCGCGAGGAGAGATACCAGGAGTACACAGAGAGCGCACAGACCGAGACGGTGCGCGCGCAGAAAGGCACCGCGCGCGCGCAAAAGGGTGTCGCACGCGCGCACGAAGTGGAGAATCAGCGCGCGATAACAGTTTTTATGCGCTTGGATTTTTGGCATTAATGTGACGCCATAAATTGCGCACTGCTCAAGCGTCCTCTGCGCACGGCAAATCTATGCCACACACAAAATCAAATACAAAATTAAGCGCATAACAATTTTCGACACACGGACACGACAGAGAAAACAGTTTTCGTCATCATTGTTCAAATATTGTAACGTCTGTCGAGACGCTTATCTCCATTCGGTGCCACACGCCCACACCATCAAAATGCAGAGGCAAAAATTTCTACATCAACACCGTATGAAAAAATTAGTGATTTTTTAGTTGTGATTTCCTTCTCTGCATGAAAGTTTAAAAGTAGCATATATTAATGCAGTATGAAGAAGAATGTTTTAATGTAGACATGCAAGCCTTGAAAGAACATTTTGAAAATCAAGACTACATTTCCTGCAAATGGGTGCATTTCTACCCTATATTTTAACTTTAGATTTATTCTCATATCAAACTCTTTTGGCTGTCTTTTTGACACTTACATCCGGCGCCCCCCTCCACACCCTGGATTATAAATAATGTAAATAATTCAATGTGATTATCTTGTGTGATGACTGTATTATGATGATAGTATATATCTGATAGTATATATCTGTATCATCAATCAATTTAAGTGGACCCCGACTTAAACAAGTGGAAAAACTTATTGGGGTGTTACCATTTAGTGGTCAATTGTACGGAATATGTACTTCACTGTGCAACCTACTAATAAAAGTCTCAATCAATCAATCAAAACACATAGAATCATCATACTGCTGTGATTATATGCATCAAGTGTTCATTCAAGGCTAAGGCAAAATATCGAGATATATATCGTGTATCGCAATATGGCCTTAAAATATCGCAATATTAAAAAAAGTCCATATCGCCCAGCCCTAGTTCAATGATGCCATTTAAGTTTGTCATGTATAATTTTGTCTATTTTGTGTTTATCCTTGAATAAACAGGTCAGTTTCTTGTTACCAACCATTGTGTATTATTCAAACTCCCCTAATTCAGCTGGCTAGTTGTTATCAAGAGTACTAAAACCCTTTTCAACATGATTCTGACAACTAAGTAGGCTAAATAACTTTAAACCTTAATACATGCTCGGATAGGCCAGTATCGGTCAGTATCGGTATCGAATCGGAAATGCAAAAACAATATCGGTATCAGATCGGAAGTGCAAAAACCTGGATCGGGACATCCCTAATTGCAACACATCGCCATGCTTTGTCATTCGTCGTAAAAGCTAACTACAGAAAGAGAAAAGCTAGCTTCTAGGTCAGCACGAAACACATTTGAGTTTGCGATGCACAACACGATGCGATACGACATAAGTCTGTACTGACTGAAAAACATCAACAATCATGTCAATATTAGAATTCTTACGATTGCACCGCGGTGCCATTAGCTACAGAATGGCCCCCGGACCGCACTTTGAACAGCCCTGGTCTAAACTCTAGCACACTTAGATTCCAATACAATATTGTGGAACTTCTGACACGATTTCACGAAGTCTGTAAAAAAATACATTGACGGGACCAAACTGTAGTTAGTAGAGATGCGCGGATAGGCAATTATTTCATCCGCAACCGCATCAGAAAGTCGTCAACCATCCGCATCCACCCGATGTAACATTTGATCAGAACCGCACCCGCCCGTTGTTATATATCTAATATAGACGATGCAAGGCATTAGTGAGGTTATAAAGCTTTTGCCTGTTAAAGAAAGGAGACTGATCCAATGCCGCACAGACATTCGTGTGCCACGCTGTCACGACCCAGACGCACACCAGTGCGCAATCATATGGGAGCCGCGCTGAGCGCACCTCCAAGCGCGTCTCGCTGCCGGCGACGGCCGGGTATATGGGCCCGACGCTCCAGCGCCATCCATTTTCAGGGCTAGTTGATTCGGCAGGTGGGTTGCTACACACTCCTTAGCGGGTTCCGACTTCCATGGCCACCGTCCTGCTGTCTATATCAACCGGGGTGAGCCCCACCCCTTTCGTGAGCGCACTGCGCGCGGAGTGACCCCTGTTACGCGCCCCCGGCAACAGGGGTGGCGGGCAGGTAAGCTGCGCGGGCGGAGCGCGCGGAGTGACCCCTGTTACGAGCCCCCGGCCACGGGGGTGGCGGGCAGGTTAGCTGCTTACCTGCTGCGCGTGACGCCGGCCGCGGCGAAGGCGGACGAGGCGGGGTGTCGGTGCGGTGGTGACCCTGGACGTGCGTCGGGCCCTTCTCGCGGATCGCCTCAGCTACGGCCCTCTGGGGCCCTCTCGGGGGAAGGGGCCTCGGTCCCGGACCCCGGCGAGGTGTCCCTTCTCCGCTCCGTAAAAGTGTCCATCTCTTTTTTTCTTCTTCTTCTGTTGTGGCATATGCTGCAGGTGCCTGCTCGTTTTTCGTATGTGGGTAACAACATTTAACTATGTATATATATTTACCAATTGGTTTAACTGCCACCCGCCTGAATCTATTTAAAATCTAATTTTTTTTTTATTTCAGCCACCCGACCCGACCCGACCCGACCCGACCCGCGGATAAAATCTAATTTTTTTTTTATTTCATCCGCCCGATCCGCGGATAATCCGCGGACTCCGCGGTTGTGCCCGCAAACCGCGCATCTCTAGTAGTTAGCATGTTGGCCTCGCAATCAGGACCCCGAGGGTTGGAATCCCGTCCTTTTCACCTTTTCCTTTGCGTAGTCCGGCTTCATCCCACATTCCAAAAGGAAGTTCGTTTACCCAGGATCGGGCTCCGGCTGACCCCGGTGAGGTCAAGCGCCATAGAAAATGGATGCTACTATAAAACCGAAGGCAGTTTAAGGTGGACTCGCAGGCTGAGCAGGACTTTGTTATGAGTTATGATGAGCAAAGGAGTAAATCATAAATGTTACGTGTCAGAGGTTGTGTTGCTTGCAAAGAAAGTAAAAGAAGAAGATATCAAATAAAATTAAGGATGATGCAAAAAAAAAGTCATAGGAAGCTTTATAATTCTCACTATAGCAAGCAATTGGGACTAAGTTCTACAGTAGATCCCACATGTGGAAAAGGAAGGTTCTTACCTGAGTGAGGACCCCCTCAGCCAGAGCTTCCCCAGGGCTGGTGGGAGTGACGGGGGGCAGGGCCACAGCAGGGCCCACGCTGAGCTCCAGCTTGTCCACTCTTGTACTCCCCTTGGAGGACGCCATGCTGTCCTGCTTGGCTTTGCTCGGACTGGGGATGCCCCTCTCCCAGCCGGGGGACTGCTCCCCGGGCTGGAGAATCTCCGGCTCCTCCTCCTCCGAGGGGCTGGAGCTGACCTTGGCTGCCGGCGAGCCACCGGGCTGCTCCACCAGCACCCACTCCCTGGAGTCCAGGTCCTGCCTGCCGGAGCTGAGATTGAGCGCCACGAAGCCTCCGCTGCTCGCCGCCCCGTCGCCGTGCTCCGGAGAGGCGGGGGATGCCGGCTTGGGAGACCCGCCGCCGGTTCGGAACTCCTCGTCGTAGTGCCACACCCTCTCGCGACGCTCGCCTGCAGGGGGCGCATCACCTTGGGGAACCGGGACCCCGTCGGCTGCATCCTCTTCCCCCTGATGCTGCTGCCGGTTGCCGAGCGCCTGCTTGGTGGAGCTGAAGGCACAAGGAACAAGAAAGAAAGCACGCATAAGACGAGAAATTAGGTGTATGAATGAAGCGATGACCCCCCCAAAAAAGCCACAATGATTGCGGTTACTCCCTCCGAGGACGAATAGAACAGACAAGTCATTGTTTTGTCTGTTCGCGGAAAACAAACATCCTACACTCTTAGAAATAAGGGTTCTTCTACAAGGGCTGAGGTTCTAACTGGAACCATTTGCTTCTGAAAAACCCTTTCCCGAAGAAAGGGTTTTTCAAGGGTTCTTGGTAACGCTAATGGTTCCAGTAAGAACCATTTTGATCCAGAGAACCCTTTAAAACCCCTTTTCTGAATAATTGGTTTTAAAAGGGTTCTCACTAACACTAAGGGTTCCAGTAAGAACTATTTTGATCCAGAGAACCGTTTTTGGAAGAAAGAGTTCTTCAGGGATTGTTGAAAGCATGGGTAAGATCCCGTGTCACCAGGGACATACTTCCTGATAACATTTGCCAATAATGGTGCCTATCTTTAAATAAATGTTTTTCTCATTAAAATGTTTTGAATGTTTGTTCAATGTCAACATGATAAATGACCACAATATAATATGAACTAAACTGATCTGTAGAATACAATATGGTTCTTTATAGAACCCTCAGAAGACAAGACGGTTATCGGTGAAAACCTTTGAAAAGGGATGTTTTTAGAACCCCCTGTGTCAGGTCTAGATGAAACCCTTGAAACATGAAAGAGTTCTTTGTGGAACTCCCTGTGTGGGTTCTAGATGAAACCCTTGAAACATGAAAGGGTTCTTAGTGGAACTCCCTGCATGGGTTCTAGATGAAACCCTTGACAAACGAAAGGGTTCTTAGTGGAACTCCCTGTGTGGGTTCTAGATGAAACCCTTGAAATACGAAAGGGTTCTTAGTGGAACTCCCTGCGTGGGTTCTAGATGAAACCCTTGACAAACGAAAGGGTTCTTAGTGGAACTCCCTGTGTGGGTTCTAGATGAAACCCTTGAAATACGAAAGGGTTCTTAGTGGAACTCCCTGCGTGGGTTCTAGATGAAAGTCTTGAAATACAAAAGGGTTCTTAGTGAAACTCCCTGCATGGGTTCTAGATGAAACCCTTGACAAACGAAAGGGTTCTTAGTGGAACTCCCTGCATGGGTTCTAGATGAAACCCTTGACAAACAAAAGGGTTCTTAGTGGAACTCCCTGTGTGGGTTCTAGATGAAACCCTTGAAATACGAAAGGGTTCTTAGTGGAACTCCCTGTGTGGGTTCTAGATGAAAGTCTTGACAAACGAAAGGGTTCTTAGTGGAACTCCCTGTGTGGGTTCTAGATGAAACCCTTGAAATACGAAAGGGTTCTTAGTGGAACTCCCTGCGTGGGTTCTAGATGAACGTCTTGAAATACAAAAGGGTTCTTAGTGGAACTCCCTGTGTGGGTTCTAGATGAAACCCTTGAAATACGAAAGGGTTCTTAGTGGAACTCCCTGCGTGGGTTCTAGATGAACGTCTTGAAATACAAAATGGTTCTTAGTGGAACTCCCTGTATGGGTTCTAGATGAAACCCTTGAAATACGAAAGGGTTCTTAGTGGAACTCCCTGCGTGGGTTCTAGATGAAAGTCTTGACAAACGAAAGGGTTCTTAGTGGAACTCCCTGTGTGGGTTCTAGATGAAACCCTTGAAATACAAAAGGGTTCTTAGTGGAACTCCCTGCATGGGTTCTAGATGAAACCCTTGACGAACGAAAGGGTTCTTAGTGGAACTCCCTGTGTGGGTTCTAGATGAAACCCTTGAAATACGAAAGGGTTCTTAGTGGAACTCCCTGCGTGGGTTCTAGATGAACGTTTTGAAATACAAAATGGTTCTTAGTGGAACTCCCTGTGTGGGTTCTAGATGAAACCCTTGAAATACGAAAGGGTTCTTAGTGGAACTCCCTGTGTGGGTTCTAGATGAAAGTCTTGACAAACGAAAGGGTTCTTAGTGGAACTCCCTGTGTGGGTTCTAGATGAAACCCTTGAAATACGAAAGGGTTCTTAGTGGAACTCCCTGCGTGGGTTCTAGATGAAAGTCTTGAAATACAAAAGGGTTCTTAGTGGAACTCCCTGTGTGGGTTCTAGATGAAACCCTTGAAATACGAAAGGGTTCTTAGTGGAACTCCCTGCGTGGGTTCTAGATGAAAGTCTTGAAATACAAAAGGGTTCTTAGTGGAACTCCCTGTGTGGGTTCTAGATGAAACCCTTGAAATACGAAAGGGTTCTTAGTGGAACTCCCTGCGTGGGTTCTAGATGAACGTCTTGAAATACAAAAGGGTTCTTAGTGGAACTCCCTGTGTGGGTTCTAGATGAAACCCTTGAAATACGAAAGGGTTCTTAGTGGAACTCCCTGCGTGGGTTCTAGATGAAACCCTTGAAATACGAAAGGGTTCTTAGTGGAACTCCCTGCATGGGTTCTAGATGAAACCCTTGACAAACGAAAGGGTTCTTAGTGGAACTCCCTGTGTGGGTTCTAGATGAAACCCTTGAAATACGAAAGGGTTCTTAGTGGAACTCCCTGTGTGGGTTCTAGATGAAACCCTTGAAATACGAAAGGGTTCTTAGTGGAACTCCCTGTGTGGGTTCTAGATGAAACCCTTGAAATACAAAAGGGTTCTTAGTGGAACTCCCTGTGTGGGTTCTAGATGAAACCCTTGAAATACGAAAGGGTTCTTAGTGGAACTCCCTGCGTGGGTTCTAGATGAAACCCTTGAAATACGAAAGGGTTCTTAGTGGAACTCCCTGCGTGGGTTCTAGATGAACGTCTTGAAATACAAAAGGGTTCTTAGTGGAACTCCCTGCATGGGTTCTAGATGAAACCCTTGACAAACGAAAGGGTTCTTAGTGGAACTCCCTGCATGGGTTCTAAATGAAACCCTTGACAAACAAAAGGGTTATTAGTGGAACTCCCTGTGTGGGTTCTAGATGAAACCCTTGAAATACGAAAGGGTTCTTAGTGGAACTCCCTGCGTGGGTTCTAGATGAAAGTCTTGAAATACAAAAGGGTTCTTAGTGGAACTCCCTGTGTGGGTTCTAGATGAAACCCTTGAAATACGAAAGGGTTCTTAGTGGAACTCCCTGCGTGGGTTCTAGATGAAAGTCTTGAAATACTAAAGGGTTCTTAGTGGAACTCCCTGTGTGGGTTCTAGATGAAACCCTTGAAATACAAAAGGGTTCTTAGTGGAACTCCCTGTGTGGGTTCTGGATGAAACCCTTGAAATACAAAAGGGTTCTTAGTGGAACTCCCTGCGTGGGTTCTAGATGAAAGTCTTGACAAACGAAAGGGTTCTTAATGGAACTCCCTGTGTGGGTTCTAGATGAAACCCTTGAAATACGAAAGGGTTCTTAGTGGAACTCCCTGCGTGGGTTCTAGATGAAAGTCTTGAAATACAAAAGGGTTCTGAGTGGAACTCCCTGTGTGGGTTCTAGATGAAACCCTTGAAATACGAAAGGGTTCTTAGTGGAACTCCCTGCGTGGGTTCTAGATGAAAGTCTTGAAATACAAAAGGGTTCTTAGTGGAACTCCCTGTGTGGGTTCTAGATGAAACCCTTGAAATACGAAAGGGTTCTTAGTGGAACTCCCTGTGTGGGTTCTAGATGAAACCCTTGAAATACGAAAGGGTTCTTAGTGGAACTCCCTGTGTGGGTTCTAGATGAAACCCTTGAAATACGAAAGGGTTCTTAGTGGAACTCCCTGTGTGGGTTCTAGATGAAACCCTTGAAACATGAAAGGGTTCTTAGTGGAACTCCCTGCATGGGTTCTTTGTAGAACCTCTCATGGGGGGTTCTGGGTGGAACCTTACACACACAGTTCTAGGTAGAACCCTCCAAAAGGGTTCCAGATGGAACCTTTATAAAAAGGTTCTACCTGGAGCCAAAAAGGGTTCTCCTATGAGGACGAGCCGAAGAACCTTATATGGTTCTACTTAGCACTTTTATTTCTAAGAGTGTAATTTATGATTTGACTCCGTGATTAAATGTAACGTGTTTATGTGTGCATGGCATGGAGGTTTTTATCCACTCCAGACTAGGCCCCCTTAGGAGCCCAGTCTAGTTTGTATTTTTTTACTCATCTTTTTCCCCCATCTTTTACGGGGTGGGTGCCTTGTGGTGACCCATCAGCGTTCCTGTTCTGTAACCCTGTACACTGTTTGTTTGTCTCATCTTGAACGGGTTTGTGCCGAAAACAAAGTTTCCTTGTACTTGTGCAATGACAATAAAGACCTATCTGAATCTGAATCTGAGGTCTTAATCAAGGCTCGAGTTGTTTGTTTTTCTCACACAGACATTTATTTCAGCCACGCCTCCTTCTTGTTAGCAACGATGCCAAAACGATGCCAAAATAATGCCGTCAGAACTAATAAATAAGAAAAACAGAACTTACAATTAGTCTGACATCAAATAAAAGAAAACACATTGGTTTCATATACAGGTAAAAGCCAGTAAATTAGAATATTTTGAAAAACTTGATTTATTTCAGTAATTGCATTCAAAAGGTGTAACTTGTACATTATATTTATTCATTGCACACAGACTGATGCATTCAAATGTTTATTTCATTTAATTTTGATGATTTGAAGTGGCAACAAATGAAAATCCAAAATTCCGTGTGTCACAAAATTAGAATATTACTTAAGGCTAATACAAAAAAGGGATTTTTAGAAATGTTGGCCAACTGAAAAGTATGAAAATGAAAAATATGAGCATGTACAATACTCAATACTTGGTTGGAGCTCCTTTTGCCTCAATTACTGCGTTAATGCGGCGTGGCATGGAGTCGATGAGTTTCTGGCACTGCTCAGGTGTTATGAGAGCCCAGGTTGCTCTGATAGTGGCCTTCAACTCTTCTGCGTTTTTGGGTCTGGCATTCTGCATCTTCCTTTTCACAATACCCCACAGATTTTCTATGGGGCTAAGGTCAGGGGAGTTGGCGGGCCAATTTAGAACAGAAATACCATGGTCCGTAAACCAGGCACGGGTAGATTTTGCGCTGTGTGCAGGCGCCAAGTCCTGTTGGAACTTGAAATCTCCATCTCCATAGAGCAGGTCAGCAGCAGGAAGCATGAAGTGCTCTAAAACTTGCTGGTAGACGGCTGCGTTGACCCTGGATCTCAGGAAACAGAGTGGACCGACACCAGCAGATGACATGGCACCGGTTTGGGTTGGTTTGGTTTGCATTTCCTTTGGAAATCGAGGTCCCAGAGTCTGGAGGAAGACAGGAGAGGCACAGGATCCACGTTGCCTGAAGTCTAGTGTAAAGTTTCCACCATCAGTGATGGTTTGGGGTGCCATGTCATCTGCTGGTGTCGGTCCACTCTGTTTCCTGAGATCCAGGGTCAACGCAGCCGTCTACCAGCAAGTTTTAGAGCACTTCATGCTTCCTGCTGCTGACCTGCTCTATGGAGATGGAGATTTCAAGTTCCAACAGGACTTGGCGCCTGCACACAGCGCAAAATCTACCCGTGCCTGGTTTACGGACCATGGTATTTCTGTTCTAAATTGGCCCGCCAACTCCCCTGACCTTAGCCCCATAGAAAATCTGTGGGGTATTGTGAAAAGGAAGATGCAGAATGCCAGACCCAAAAACGCAGAAGAGTTGAAGGCCACTATCAGAGCAACCTGGGCTCTCATAACACCTGAGCAGTGCCAGAAACTCATCGACTCCATGCCACGCCGCATTAACGCAGTAATTGAGGCAAAAGGAGCTCCAACCAAGTATTGAGTATTGTACATGCTCATATTTTTCATTTTCATACTTTTCAGTTGGCCAACATTTCTAAAAATCCCTTTTTTGTATTAGCCTTAAGTAATATTCTAATTTTGTGACACACGGAATTTTGGATTTTCATTTGTTGCCACTTCAAATCATCAAAATTAAATGAAATAAACATTTGAATGCATCAGTCTGTGTGCAATGAATAAATATAATGTACAAGTTACACCTTTTGAATGCAATTACTGAAATAAATCAAGTTTTTCAAAATATTCTAATTTACTGGCTTTTACCTGTACATTATCAGAAAGAATCATACCTCATTGGCCTCACAAACTCAGAGGGAATAAAGTTTCTTTTGAAGCCGAAACTCTATTAACCTCTTCAGCCAAATTTTAGAACTGTCTGCATTACTTTATTTACAATAAATACATTAATTATCGATCATTGACGTTTACTAATCGATTTTTAATCGCCCATGCTTCCTGTCCAGCCTCCCTCCGTTATATTTCATTGGACGGGTTGAGTGTAAACAAATCGTGACAAATAAAGCGTCACGTACCAAGCCTCCAGGAAGCGTTCCGGATTCGGTTTGGACTCCAGGCCAAGTCTCTTCTCCAGCTCAAAGCTGTGGATGTTGCGAAGCTTCCTCAGCAGGGGGCCCTCGCGGTCCGAGGCCGCCGCCGCCTCCGACGGCGTTTTGACTGGCGAGCCCAGACTCGGTCCCACGTAGGGGCCTTGATGTCCTTGGTTGGCCTGCGGGTCGTTGCTGTGCTCCTCCTCAGTGGCGGCCTGTAGGGTCAGTCGGTTAGCACGCGTCCATTACGGGAATCACCAGCAATGTCCACCGCCCACCTTCCACAACGCCGTTCGGATTCGGTTGCGGTTGCGGTCCAGTTCCTCCCACACGTCGGCCTCCTGGGCGCGAGGCGGGTGGCTGGGAGAACCGGGCAGACGGTCGGGGGCGGCGTTGTTCTCCGCGTCGCTGAGCTGCTCGTCCTGCAGAACCTCCTCCGTGTTCTCCTTCAGTAAGTCGCCGGGAATCAAGGAGGCGTTCGCCATTCTGGGCAAGCAAAGGGAACAAAAGACAAATTACCTCAACCTTAAGAAAGTCAGTGACTTCACTATAAAAGTGGGTGACAGGAAAGATGAGGTCACCTACCTAGGTTCCAATCTGGAGGATAATCTTTCCTGTGATAAAATGGCAACCAAGGTAATCAAAAAGGTCAACCAACCAACGAACAAGATTTCTCTACAGAATTAACAAAAAGCACCATGAAGATTCTAGCGGGAACTCTCATTCGACCCTTTTTCGATTACGCTTGCTCCTCCTGGTACCCTAGCACCTCCAAAACCCTCAAATCTAGACTCCAAACATCCCAGAACAAGCTAGTCAGGTTACTTCTAGACCTCCACCCCAGATCACACCTCACTCCTTGCACTGAGCCTGGTCTATAAAAGTAAAAAAACAACTTGCACTGAGCCCATCCATCCATTTTCTACCGCTTATTCCCTTTGGGGTGGCGGGGGGCGCTGGAGCCTATCTCAGTTACAATCGGGCGGAAGGCGGGGTACACCCTGGACAAGTCGCCACCTCATCGCAGGGCCAACACAGATAGACAGACAACATTCACACTCACATCCACACACTAGGGCCAATTTAGTGTTACCAATCAACCTATCCTGGTCTATAAAAGTAAAAAAAACTAGGCCAGGGGTCGGCAACCTTTACCAGTCAAAGAGCCATTTTGACCAGTTTCACAAATTATAGAAGACAATGGGAGCTGCAAAAAAAAATTAAAAATTTAAAATGAAATAACACTGCATACAAAGTTTTTTTTTTTTTGCTTTGTGCTATGTATAAACCAGGGGTCTCAGACGCGCTGCCCACACCTTTAAGTGGAATTTCAAAGCTGGTGCGGCACGCGGGTTTTAAATGAATGACGTTTGTCAGTGTCATGCGTGCAGCATATAGCACCCACTACAGCAAAACACATTGTATGGGGCTTCCGCTTGCTCATGTAGGTGACAGCAAGCATACTTGGTCAACAACCACACAGGTCACACTGACGGTGGCGGTATAAAAAAAACAAACTTTAACACTCTTACTAATAATGCGCCACATTGTGAACCCACACCAAACAAGAATGACAAACAAATTTCGGGAGAACATCTGCACCGTAACACAACATAAACACAACAGGACAAATACCCAGAATCCCATGCAGCTACTTCCAGAACGTAAATGACCGCCATAACCACAACACCAGGGGGAGCTCCACTAACCACGTCAAACCCAGATTCCCATCTAACAAAGGTCTTAACTCATTCTCCTTCTATGCCACATCAATATGGAATGCACTCCCAACAGGTGTAAAAGAAAGGGCATCTCTATCCTCCTTCAAAACCGCACTAAAAGAACACCTCCAGGCAACTACAACCCTAAACTAACACCCTCCCTTCCTCATCCCACCTCCCCGGATTGTAAATAATCAAATGTAAATAATCAAATGTATATACTTGTTCTAATGCTTTCTGAACTCACTATGTTCTCTGTTCGCTGTACATATCCTACCAAGTCACACCTACACTGTTACAATGTCCATTTCTCTGATGATACAATTGTTGATGACCTAACCACTCAGAGCTGCTCCACCTCTATGCCCCCACCCGCTCCCTCAGGTGTTTTTATTAGTATTTATTTAATATACTAACAGCGTTTCATGATTAATATTTATAAATGAAGATTCCTAATAAATGACACTAGAATAAGCACACATTTGATTGGTAAATCAGAGTAACGATCTGGAATGACACTTTACGTGTGGTGTTGGAGTTGTCCGACTTTTTGTGTGTCTGTAAACGCATCACTGGCTAAGTGCCTTGTGTGCATGTGTTGGCGCAACTGAGAAAGAGCGAGCGGCTGCTGTTGATATAACAAAGTTGCTTTTGGTCTGGTTGTACTGCCGAAAATGACCACTTTTGCTAAATATAATTTTTTTTACTAATGTTTTGGTGATGTGTTTATGGCTGACAATAAAGAGTTTTGCTCAGTAAAGTGATGGATGGAATTCATGTCCTCAAAGCGTCTCGACAGATGTTACAATATTTGAACAATGATGACGAAAACTGTTTTCTCTGTCGGGTCCGTGTGTCGAAAATTGTTATGCGCTTATTTTTTTATTTGATTTTGTGCGTGGCATAGATTTGCCGTGCGCAGAGGACGCTTGAGCAGTGCGCAATTGCACAGGCGCGCACCTTAGAGGGATAAAGGATAAAAGGATAAAGCCATTGTTTACAAATTTGGTAAATAAATAACCAAAAAAAATTATATTTTGTTGTTTTCTTACTGTACCGAAAATGAACCGAACCGTGACCTCTAAACCGAGGTACGTACCGAACCGGAATTTTTGTGTACCGTTACACCCTTACCTAAAGGTAAAAAAAAAATCTACATATAGTATTGGTTTTCAGTATGCGGCCCTCAGTTGAAAAAGTTTGGACACCCCTGTTTAGTGTATAAGTACTAGAGATGCGCGGTTTGCGGACACAACCGCGGAGTCCGCGGATTATCCGCGGGGTCGGGCGGTTGAAATAAAAAAAAATTAGATTTTATCAGCGGGTCGGGTCGGGCGGTTGAAATAAAAAAAAATTAGATTTTAAATAGATTCAGGCGGGTGGCAGTTAAACCAATTGGGAAATATATATACATAGTTAAATGTTGTTACCCACATACGAAAAACGAGCAGGCACGAGTGGGTCACTTTTGGTAAGCAGAACTGGCGCTGCGGGATGAACCGAACGCCGGGTTAAGGCGCCCGATGCCGACGCTCATCAGACCCCAGAAAAGGTGTTGGTTGATATAGACAGCAGGACGGTGGCCATGGAAGTCGGAACCCGCTAAGGAGTGTGTAACAACCCACCTGCCGAATCAACTAGCCCTGAAAATGGATGGCGCTGGAGCGTGGGCCCATACCTGGCCGTCGCCGGCAGCGAGAGCCGCGAGGGCTAGGCCGCAACGAGCTGAAGCCTCGGGCGCGAGCCCGGGTGGAGCCGCCGCGGGTGCGAGGGACATCGCACCTCCACGCGCTTGGAGGTGCGCTCAGCGCGGCTCCCAGATGATTGCGCACTGGTGTGCGTCTGGGCCGTGACAGCGTGGCACGCATTGAATGTCTCTGCTGCATTGGATCAGTCTCCTTTCTTTAACAGGCAAAAGCTTTATAACCTCACTAATGCCTTGCATCGTCTATATTAGATATATAACAACGGGCGGGTGGCGGATGGCGGGCGGCGGGCGGGTGCAGTTTTGATTAAATGTTAGATCGGGCGGATGGCGGATGGTTGACGACTTTTGTGATGCGGTTGCGGATGAAATAATTGCCTATCCGCGCATCTCTAATAAGTACATGTGTCTGAAACGCACCCCATGTGTGCTGGCGTGAGGCGGGTGTGATGCTGTGGCGTGGTGGCGCTGGCGCTGATCACCAGGGTACCGTCCGTGCCCGTCCTCTCCCAGTCATACGGGTCATTCTCCACCACGTTGTAGGTCTTCATGCTGTTGTCAAACACCGACATCAGCAGCTGAGAACAACAACAACAAAAAGTCCCTCAGTGCACAGACGCCACAAGGTTTTGTCTCGGACCCACCTGGTAGTCGGGCTTGGTGAAGTAGTCCAGGCTGGAGATGTGCTCCAGGAAAAGGCCAAACTCCGCCGGCAGGTGTTTGAGCATCAAGTGATGGTCGTACGTGTCCTTCAGCTTGCCCACATGCTCCTACATCAACACACACACTGGCTTAGACAGCCATTTGTCAC
>NC_084555.2:53435000-53437500 GCF_033978685.3 Nerophis lumbriciformis | reverse complement strand
GCCTGTTTCATAAGGGGGTTCCCTCAATCATCAGGAGATTTTTCTCCTGATGATTGAGGGAACCCCCTCATGAAACAGGCCTGTAGAGATGAAATAGTCTTGTGATTTTTTTCCCACACATACATATATTGCGCTCTACTACGGTATCGAGCACTATTTTTTGGATAACCTTATTAAGACATATATATATATATATATATATATATATATATATACACATATATATATATTTTATTTATTTTATTTTATTTTTTTTTAAACTTTCAACACTTAAATCTCTTGTAATTTTCCTGAGGGAACTCTCCTGAAAGAATCAATAAAGTACTATCTATCTATCTATCTATACCGGTATATATATATTTTTTTCACCTTTAGGGCTCCCCTCAAGTTTGGTCCTGGGGACCCACAAAGGTCTCAGTCATAAAAATATATATGTTAATAATTTTTTAGCGCTTAAATCTCTTAATGAATTTCATATGCGTTTGTCGATTTAACGTTTTAGTTTTGTTTGATATTTTTATGCACTTTTTGTTCAGCAAAAAACACAAAATATTCAATATTTTCTCCCCCCAAAATGTCAAAGTGGAATATTTGATGTAAAGTAGTTGGAGCCTTAAATAGATCAACAATTCATAACAACATTCATTTTGATCCATTATTTATTCAGGAATAAAAAAAATACAATTCTTAGGAATTCAAAAGGTCCCCCACTCTTAAAAGTGTTAAAAATAAGTCATACATTATCTAAATTATATACATATATATATTTATATTTTTATTTTTATTTTATTTTTTTTATTATTATTATTATTTTTTTTACTTTCAACGCTTAAATTTCTAGATTAACTTTAGATCTATCCGTCGATTATACGTTTTTATTGTTTAAAAAACACAAAACTTTTTTTGGCATGAAAAACTTTGTTTTTTATGACAAACTAAACAAAATATACAATATTTTCTCTAAAATAATGTTTCTCAGTGGAATATTTGACGTATGTATCAAAATTTATGTTATGAAGTATTGACCCATTCAATGTTCAAATTACTTCACGTCAAATATTCCACAGAGAAACTTTTTTTTAGAGAAAATATTGTATATTTTGTTTAGTTTGTCATAAAAAACTAAGTTTTCCATGACAGAAAGGGCTTTTTTTTTAATAATAAAAACGTATAAAGTTAATCTAGAGATTTAAGCGTTGAAAGTTAAAAAAAAATAAAATAAAAAATAAAATAATATATATATATATATATATATATATATATTTTTTTTCATCTAGCGTTGAAAGTAAAAAAAAAAGGGAAAAAAAAAATTAAAAAAAAAAAAAATACATTAAAAAAAAAAAATATATATATATTTTTTTTCTTTTCTTTTTTTTTTAACTTTCAACGCTTAAATCTCTAGATTAACTTCATAAGTTTTTATTATTAAAAAAAAGCCCTTTCTGTAATGGAAAACTTAGTTAAACTAAACAAAATATACAATATTTTCTCTAAAAAAATGTTTCTCTGTGGAATATTTGACGTGAAGTAATTTGAACATTGAATGGGTCAATACTTCATAACATAGATTTTGATACATTATTTTTTCAGGAATAAAAAAATAAATAAATACAATTCTTAGGATACAAAAGGTCCCCCACTCATAAAAGTGTTAAAAATAACTCATACATTTTATAAATTACATACAGTAGAAAATTGATGATTTTATATATATATATATATATATATATATATATATATATATATATATATATATATATATATATATATATATATATATATATATATATATATATATATATATATATATGTGTGTGTGTGTGTGTGTGTGTGTAATTCATATAATTTATGACTTATTTTTAAATATAAATATATATATATATATATATATATATATATATATATATATATATATATATATATATATATATATATATATATATATAAAAATACATAATGTTAATTTTAATTCAGTACCGATAACATAAAAACATCCAGCTCGGAGGCCTTGTCCTCTCATGAGCTACCCCAGCGACGAGGCCTCTTCCTGGGCTTGGAGTCGTGGATGAGCCCCGCCTCCTCCCGCAAGTTCTATTTTCATATTTCCACATATGCATTATGGTTTGGTGTGTGTGTTATGTTGCTTACGCGGGCAGAGGACAGCTGCTTTAATAGTGTTTGAGTGTGTTTGCCTCGAGCAGGCACGCACGCAATGGCCTGCAAGTCTGTTGGGGCCTGTTGGTGTTTGTTGCCGTGGCAACCGTCTGCACACTGGCGACCCGAGGCTGCTGTGGCCCTGAATCATTCACCATTTCATTTCATTATTCATACTGGAAAATATATCAATTCATTCACACACAGTTTTAATTCTAGTTATACATATACTAACAATATTACAAGAAGTAGACTATAAATATAACTTATACATAAATATGAAATATTTATATATTATATATATTTACTGTATATATTATATATTTGTACCCCATTTTTGTTATTA
>NC_084555.2:53365000-53430000 GCF_033978685.3 Nerophis lumbriciformis | reverse complement strand
CCCATATTACCCATATCTTACCGTAACAATGCGGTACGTTCAAGGACACTCTGGAAACATGGCTTCCAAGTCATTTATGAAAACTACTCTTTACTCCCGCTTTTAAATCAAGCAAATGTTTCATCTCTGCTATTGAAAGTGTCAAGTTCAGGATAAACTAACATCAAAATTGCGGACGGCAGCCGGTAAGTGATATTAATGTTACCCATATATTACCTTAACAGTGTGGTACGTTCAGGGACACTCTGGAAACATGGCCTCTAAGTCATTTTTGAAAACTACTCTTTACTCCCGCTTTTAAATCAAGCAAATGTTTAATCTCTGCCATTGAAAGTGTCAAATTCGGGATAAACTAACTTCAAAATTGCGGACGGCAGCCGGTAAGTGATATTAATGTTACCCATATCACCCATATCTTACCGTAACAGTGTGGTACGTTCAGGGACACTCTGGAAACATGGCCTCTAAGTCATTTATGAAAACTACTCTTTACTCCCGCTTTTAAATCAAGCAAATGTTTAATCTCTGCCATTGAAAGTGTCAAATTCGGGATAAATTAACTTCAAAATTGCGGACGGCAGCCGGTAAGTGATATTAATATTACCCATATCACCCATATCTTACCGTAACAATGCGGTACGTTCAAGGACACTCTGGAAACATGGCCTCTAAGTCATTTCTAAAAACTACTCTTTACTCCCGCTTTTAAATCAAGCAAATATTTCATCTCTGCCATTGAAAGTGTCAAATTCGGGATAAACTAACATCAAAATTGCGGACGGCAGCCGGTAAGTGATATTATTATTACCCATATCTTACATTTACAGTGTGGTACGTTCAGGGACACTCTGGAAACATGGCCTCTAAGTCATTTCTGAAAACTACTCTTTACTCCCGCTTTTAAATCAAGCAAATGTTTAATCTCTGACATTGAAAGTGTCAAATTCAGGATAAACTAACTTCGAAATTGCGGACGGCAGCCGGTAAGTGATATTAATATTACCCATATCACCCATATTTTACCGTAACAATGCGTTACGTTCAAGGACACTCTGGAAACATGGCTTCTAAGTCATTTTTGAAAACTACTCTTTACTCCCGCTTTTAAATCAAGCAAATGTTTCATCTCTGACATTGAAAGTGTCAAATTCAGGATAAACTAACTTCGAAATTGCGGACGGCAGCCGGTAAGTGATATTAATATTACCCATATCACCCATATCTTACCGTAACAATGCGGTACGTTCAAGGACACTCTGGAAACATGGGCTCTAAGTCATTTTTGAAAACTACTCTTTACTCCCGCTTTTAAATCAAGCAAATGTTTAATCTCTGCCATTGAAAGCGTCAAATTCGGGATAAACTAACTTCAAAATTGCGGACGGCAGCCGGTAAGTGATATTAATGTTACCCATATCTTACCTTAACAATGCGGTACGTTCAAGGACACTCTGGAAAGTACTCTTTACTCCCGCTTTTAAATCAAGCAAATGTTTAATCTCTGCCATTGAAAGTGTCAAATTCGGGATAAACTAACTTCAAAATTGAGGACGGCAGCCGGTAAGTGATTTTAATGTTACCCATATCACCCATATCTTACCGTAACAATGCGGTACGTTCAAGGACACTCTGGAAACATGGCCTCTAAGTCATTTCTGAAAACTACTCTTTACTCCCGCTTTTAAATCAAGCAAATGTTTAATCTCTGACATTGAAAGTGTCAAATTCGGGATAAACTAACTTCAAAATTGCGGACGGCAGCCGGTAAGTGATATTAATATTACCCATATCACCCTTATCTTACCGTAACAATGCGGTACGTTCAAGGACACTCTGGAAACATGGGCTCTAAGTCATTTTTGAAAACTACTATTTACTCCCGCTTTTAAATCAAGCAAATGTTTCATCTCTGCCATTGAAAGTGTCAAATTCAGGATAAACTAACTTCAAAATTGCGGACGGCAGCCGGTAAGTGATTTTAATGTTACCCATATCACCCATATCTTACCGTAACAATGCGGTACGTTCAAGGACACTCTGGAAACATGGCCTCTAAGTCATTTTTGAAAACTACTCTTCACTCCCGCTTTTAAATCAAGCAAATGTTTAATCTCTGACATTGAAAGTGTCAAATTCGGGATAAACTAACTTCAAAATTGCGGACGGCAGCCGGTAAGTGATATTAATATTACCCATATCACCCTTATCTTACCGTAACAATGCGGTACGTTCAAGGACACTCTGGAAACATGGGCTCTAAGTCATTTTTGAAAACTACTATTTACTCCCGCTTTTAAATCAAGCAAATGTTTCATCTCTGCCATTGAAAGTGTCAAATTCAGGATAAACTAACTTCAAAATTGCGGACGGCAGCCGGTAAGTGATTTTAATGTTACCCATATCACCCATATCTTACCGTAACAATGCGGTACGTTCAAGGACACTCTGGAAACATGGCCTCTAAGTCATTTTTGAAAACTACTCTTCACTCCCGCTTTTAAATCAAGCAAATGTTTAATCTCTGACATTGAAAGTGTCAAATTCGGGATAAACTAACTTCAAAATTGCGGACGGCAGCCGGTAAGTGATATTAATATTACCCATATCACCCTTATCTTACCGTAACAATGCGGTACGTTCAAGGACACTCTGGAAACATGGGCTCTAAGTCATTTTTGAAAACTACTATTTACTCCCGCTTTTAAATCAAGCAAATGTTTCATCTCTGCCATTGAAAGTGTCAAGTTCAGGATAAACTAACATCAAAATTGCGGACAGCAGCCGGTAAGTGATATTAATATTACCCATATATTACCTTAACAGTGTGGTACGTTCAGGGACACTCTGGAAACATGGCCTCTAAGTCATTTTTGAAAACTACTCTTTACTCCCGCTTTTAAATCAAGCAAATGTTTAATCTCTGCCATTGAAAGTGTCAAATTCGGGATAAACTAACTTCAAAATTGCGGACGGCAGCCGGTAAGTGATATTAATGTTACCCATATATTACCTTAACAGTGTGGTACGTTCAGGGACACTCTGGAAACATGGCCTCTAAGTCATTTCTGAAAACTACTCTTTACTCCCGCTTTTAAATCAAGCAAATATTTCATCTCTGCCATTGAAAGTGTCAAATTCGGGATAAACTAACATAAAAATTGCGGACGGCAGCCGGTAAGTGATATTATTATTACCCATATCTTACCTTAACAGTGTGGTACGTTCAGGGACACTCTGGAAACATGGCCTCTAAGTCATTTCTGAAAACTACTCTTTACTCCCGCTTTTAAATCAAGCAAATGTTTAATCTCTGCCATTGAAAGTGTCAAATTCGGGATAAATTAACTTCAAAATTGCGGACGGCAGCCGGTAAGTGATATTAATATTACCCATATCACCCATATTTTACCGTAACAATGCGTTACGTTCAAGGACACTCTGGAAACAAGCCTCTAAGTCATTTCTGAAAACTACTCTTTACTCCCGCTTTTAAATCAAGCAAATGTTTAATCCCTACCATTGAAAGTGTCAGATTCGGGATAAACTAACTTCAAAATTGCGGACGGCAGCCGGTAAGCGATTTTAATGTTACCCATATCACCCATATCTTACCGTAACAATGCGGTACGTTCAAGGACACTCTGGAAACATGGCCTCTAAGTCATTTTTGAAAACTGCTCTTTACTCCCGCTTTTAAATCAAGCAAATGTTTAATCTCTGCCATTGAAAGTGTCAAGTTCAGGATAAACTAACTTAAAAATTGCGGACGGCAGCCGGTAAGTGATATTAATATTACCCATATCTTACCTTAACAGTGTGGTACGTTCAGGGACACTCTGGAAACATGGCTTCTAAGTCATTTTTGAAAACTACTCTTTACTCCCGCTTTTAAATCAAGCAAATGTTTAATCTCTGACATTGAAAGTGTCAAATTCGGGATAAACTAACTTCAAAATTGCGGACGGCAGCCGGTAAGTGATATTATTATTACCCATATCTTACCTTAACAGTGTGGTACGTTCAGGGACACTCTGGAAACATGGCCTCTAAGTCATTTTTGAAAACTACTCTTTACTCCCGCTTTTAAATCAAGCAAATGTTTAATCTCTGCCATTGAAAGTGTCAAGTTCAGGATAAACTAACTTAAAAATTGCGGACGGCAGCCGGTAAGTGATATTAATATTACCCATATCTTACCTTAACAGTGTGGTACGTTCAGGGACACTCTGGAAACATGGCTTCTAAGTCATTTTTGAAAACTACTCTTTACTCCCGCTTTTAAATCAAGCAAATGTTTAATCTCTGACATTGAAAGTGTCAAATTCGGGATAAACTAACTTCAAAATTGCGGACGGCAGCCGGTAAGTGATATTATTATTACCCATATCTTACCTTAACAGTGTGGTACGTTCAGGGACACTCTGGAAACATGGCCTCTAAGTCATTTTTGAAAACTACTCTTTACTCCCGCTTTTAAATCAAGCAAATGTTTAATCTCTGCCATTGAAAGTGTCAAGTTCAGGATAAACTAACATCAAAATTGCGGACAGCAGCCGGTAAGTGATATTAATATTACCCATATATTACCTTAACAGTGTGGTACGTTCAGGGACACTCTGGAAACATGGCCTCTAAGTCATTTTTGAAAACTACTCTTTACTCCCGCTTTTAAATCAAGCAAATGTTTAATCTCTGCCATTGAAAGTGTCAAATTCGGGATAAACTAACTTCAAAATTGCGGACGGCAGCCGGTAAGTGATTTTAATGTTAGCCATATCACCCATATCTTACCGTAACAATGCGGTACGTTCAAGGACACTCTGGAAACATGGCCTCTAAGTCATTTTTGAAAACTACTCTTTACTCCCGCTTTTAAATCAAGCAAATGTTTCATCTCTGCCATTGAAAGTGTCAAGTTCAGGATAAATAACTTAAAAATTGCGGACGGCAGCCGGTAAGTGATATTATTATTACCCATATCTTACCTTAACAGTGTGGTACGTTCAGGGACACTCTGGAAACATGGCCTCTAAGTCATTTTTGAAAACTACTCTTTACTCCCGCTTTTACATCAAGCAAATGTTTAATCTCTGCCATTGAAAGTGTCAAATTCGGGATAAACTAACTTCAAAATTGCGGACGGCAGCCGGTAAGTGATATTAATATTACCCATATCACCCTTATCTTACCGTAACAATGCGGTACGTTCAAGGACACTCTGGAAACATGGCCTCTAAGTCATTTTTGAAAACTACTCTTTACTCCCGCTTTTACATCAAGCAAATGTTTAATCTCTGCCATTGAAAGTGTCAAATTCGGGATAAACTAACTTCAAAATTGCGGACGGCAGCCGGTAAGTGATTTTAATGTTACCCATATCACCCATATCTTACCGTAACAATGCGGTACGTTCAAGGACACTCTGGAAACATGGCCTCTAAGTCATTTTTGAAAACTACTCTTTACTCCCGCTTTTAAATCAAGCAAATGTTTCATCTCTGCCATTGAAAGTGTCAAGTTCAGGATAAATAACTTAAAAATTGCGGACGGCAGCCGGTAAGTGATATTATTATTATCCATATCACCCATATCTTACCGTAACAGTGTGGTACGTTCAGGGACACTCTGGAAACATGGGCTCTAAGTCATTTTGGAAAACTACTCTTTACTGTACATTAAATATACAGTTGTTTACATGTCATGTAATATAGAAATTAAACGTTTGAATATACATATAATACTTTAGGTATGTAGAATAAAATATGACGTACCATGCCTGGATATTCTTGTTGTAAATGTATAAAAATATAGTGTAATAGAATATATAGTTGACAAATTAAATTAATAATATTGGTAATAATAATTGGTAATGATAAATATTAATAAAAAAAACAGCTCCAATTATATACGTTTTATATATGTGACACAGCAAAAAATAAACTGTACTGTACAAAACCCAAAAGCGGTGAAGTTGGTACGTTGTGTAAATGGTAAATAAAAAGAGAATACAATGATTTGCGAATCCTTTTCAACGTATATTCAATTGAATAGACTGCAAAGACAAGATATTTAACGTTCGAACTGGAAAACTTTGTTATTTTTTGCAAAAATTAGCTCATTTGAAATTTGATGCCTGCAACATGTTTCAAAAAAGCTGGCACAAATGGCAAACAAGACTGAGAAAGTTGAGGAATGCTCATCAAACACTTATTTGGAACATCCCACAGGTGAATAGACTAACTGGGAACAGGTGGGTGCCATGATTGGGTATGATAGCAGCTTCCATGAAATGCTCAGTCATTCACAAACAAGGACGGGGCGAGAGTCACCACATTGTGAACAAATGTGCGAGCAAATTGTCGAACAGTTTAAGAACAGCATTTCTCAACCAGCTATTGCAAGGAATTTAGGGATTTCACCATCTGCGGTCCGTAATATCATCAAAAGGTTCAGAGAATCTGGAGAAGTCGCTGCACGTAAGCCATGATAATGCCTGGGACCTTCGATCCCTCAGGCGGTACTGCATCAACAAGTGACATCAGTGTGTAAATGATATCACCACATGGGCTCTGGAACACTTCAGAAAACCACTGTCAGTAACTACAGTTTGTCGCTACATCTGTAAGTGCAAGTTAAAACTCTACTATGCAAAGCGAAAGCCATTTATCAACAACACCCAGAAACGCCGCCGGCTTCGCTAAGATGGACTAATGCTCAGTGTGGACAATGTCCACATTCCAAAAAAAAAAAAAAAGAAGAAGAGTGAGAATGTTTAACCAACATGATCCTGTTTGTCATCATTCCTAAAACACATGACATTGTTGAAAAACAAACACAAATCTGGAAGAAAATATACTTTTAAAAGTTTTCAATAAAAAAAGCTAACTAAATATACTTTAAAAACTGCAAAAAAATAAATAAAATCCCCTTACATTTTAGAAAAAAATAAGCCACTCTGTGTAGTTCCTAAAGCACATGACATTAATGGAAAACAAACCAAAATCTGGAAGAAAATATACTTTTAAAAGTTTAAAAAAACAAAAATTAAATAAAAAAATAAAAAATCTGCAAAAATACAATAAAAAAAATCCACCTACGTTTTAGGGGAAAATAAACCGCTCCGTGTAGTTCAGGGGTCCCCAAACTACGGCCTGCGGGCCGGATAAGTCCTGCCAGCGTCCAAAATCCGGCCCGCAGGAACTCCCAAGTTTAAAAAAAACCAAAACAAAAAAAACTTTTTTCTTTTTTTTAATTAATTTTTTTTTTAATCTGTCCTTTTTAATCCATTTTCTAATGCTTGTTACTCTCTGTGTCTCCTCCCGGCTCAGGCAAATCATATTGTCTAAAATTTTATTTTCCCATCGATAACGTGACATCATCGGCAAGTGCGCGCTCTTTTTAGTAAATTAGTGCGCGAGGAATATATATATATATATATATATATATATATATATATATATATATATATATATATATATATACACGTTAGGTCAGGAAAAAACACAGGCTATGTCATCCCTACAAGCCTGTTTCGCAGGATTTTATATATATAATCAATTGTTTCCCTGAAACAAACCTTGACTAATATCCTTGACTAATATATATATGTATATATATATATATATATATATGTATATATATATATGTATATATGTATATGTATATATATATATATATATGTATATATGTATATGTATATATATATATGTATATGTATATGTATATATGTATATATATATATGTATATGTATATATATGTATATATATACATGTATATGTATATGTATGTATATGTATATATATTAGAGATGCGCGGTTTGCGGACACAACCGCGGAGTCCGCGGATCGGGCGGATGAAATTTAAAAAAATAAGATTTTATCCGCTCGCGGGTCGGGTCGGGCGGATTAATTAGATTTTTTTTTTTTTTTTTTTTTTTTTTTTTTTTTGCGGGTGGCAGTTAAACCAATTGGGAAATATATATACATAGTTAAATGTTGTTACCCACATACGAAAAACGAGCAGGCACCTGCTGCATATGCCACAACAGAAGAAAAAAAAAAAAAGAGATGGACACTTTTACGGAGCGGAGGGACGCCTCGCCGGGGTCCGGGACCGAGGCCCCTTCCCCCGAGAGGGCCCCACCGGGAGCCGTAGCTGAGGCGATCCGCGAGAAGGGCCCGACGCACGTCCAGGGTCACTACCGCGCCCACCGCACCGACACCCCGCCTCGTCCGCTTTCGCCGCGGCCGGCGTCACGCGCAGCAGGTAAGCAGCTTACCTGCCCGCCACCCCCGTGGCCGGGGGCTCGTAACAGGGGTCACTCCGCGCGCTCCGCCCGCGTAGCTTACCTGCTTGCTCGCAAAATGATTGATTGCATTCAGACAGGTTAAAATGTTGCTAAAACCATCACTTTTCTATCAGTCACAGTGACTTTTCAAAACAAAAATATTACAGCAAAAATCATATGGGTTGATTGACATGTTTATTCTGTAAGATAACTTCAATAGTTTGAAATGATTTTGACAGTTAATGCCAGTTATCCTGTCAACCTTTCACAAGACTTCAATTTGTTAATTGAAAGTATAAATAGTATAAACACTTTTAACAGTATGTCGTGCTGTGAAATACAGCCGACAGGATGGCGCACCAAACACAAAGCAAGGCCATGCTGCAGGAGAACAAAGGACTTCTTTCATTTAAGGTTTGTGATAAACCATCAAACTCATTCGTTAAAAGGACTCTATAGTAATATAAAGCGAATTTTTCTGGACATTATCATGCAAGAAAAGTTTATTTTTGGGATCGCAATCACCGCGTAATGATTTTTAAAGGTTGCATTACATTATTAACTGTCCCATGTGATCAGCCAGTGCGATTGGAAGTCCATGCTCAATTATTGCCTCCGTAAATAAAACTTCGGCATTTATCACATCCAAAGAATCTGTTTGGGCGACGAAAAACGTTGAAAGTTTTCCACTTGTATCGCTAGCAACGGCATTAGACTTGTGTTTTTTTGTCCCAACGTGGTCTTTTACATCGCTAATTCCTCCGTGTCCGATCGAAAAATCTTGTCTGCACAAGGTGCAATTCGCGTAGTTTTCACCCTTTTTTTTTTTTTTTAATTAATATTAGATATATAACAACGGGCGGATGGCGGGCGGATGCAGTTATGATCAAACGTTACATCGGGTGGATGGCGGATGGTTGACGACTTTCTGCCGCGGTTGCGGATGAAATAAATTGCCTATCCGCGCATCTCTAATATATATATATATGTATATATATATATATGTATATATATATATATATATATATATATATATATATATATATATATATATATATATGCAACCCGGCCCTGGCCAAAATGTTTTAACCCAATGCAGCCCCCGAGTCAAAAGTTTGGGGACCCCTGGTGTAGTTCCTGAAACACATGAAATTGATGAAAAACTAACAAAAATCTGGAAGAAAATATACTTTTAAAAGTTTTCAATAAAAAAAACTAACTAAATATACTTTAAAAACTGCACACACAAAAAAAAATCCACCTACATTTTAGGGAAAAATAAACCACTCTGTGTAGTTCCTAAAACACATGATATTGATGTAAAACTAACACAAATCTGGAAGAAAATATACTTTTAAAAGTAAAAAAAAATCCACCAATTCAATTGAATAGACTGCAAAGACAAAACATTTAATGTCCACACTGAGCATCAGTCCATCTTAGATGAGCTCGGGCCCAGCGAAGCCGGCGGCGTTTCTGGGTGTTGTTGATAAATGGCTTTCGCTTTGAATAGTAGAGTTTTCACTTGCACTTACAGATGAAGCGACGAACTGTAGTTACTGACAGTGGTTTTCTGAAGTGTTCCTGAGCCCATGTGGTGATATCCTCTACACACTGATGTCGCTTTTTGATGCAGTACCGCCTGAGGGATCGAAGGTCCCAAGCATTATCATGGCTTACGTGCAGCGACTTCTCCAGATTCTCTGAACCTTTTGATGATATTACGGACCGCAGATGTTGAAATCCCTAAATTCCTTGCAATAGCTGGTTGAGAAATGTTGTTCTTAAACTAATATATATAATATATTATTTCTGTCTTGCCTCTGGTGAGGGGCGGTCGCATTTTTTTCTCCTCCAGTCTTTTCCTGGCTTACTCTCTCTTTTTTGTCTTGTCTAAACTTTTTTTTGGAAGCCTCTTTCTTTGCACTGTCCTCCAAATCTAATCATCAGACATAGAATTGATTAGCTGGACTCTTGACTCTATTGACACAGTCTTTTCGACGAGGAAAAGAGGTTCTGGGGAGCCTGGCTGCCCTGATGGAACCATTGCTGCGGGGTACGTGAGAGATTCCTGGGACAAATGGAGAATCACGTGCCTCTCAGTCCTTTCCATCGAGGACGTGGAAGACATCTACCTATTTGGAACCATGATCGTGGGGCACCTGCTGGGCATTGCTCTGGTGTATCGTAAAATTCGTAAGACGACGACAGCCACTCAAGGAGCCCAAAGGCTGTTCGTCGCAATGGACGGATTGGGCCGGGCTGTGGGAACACAGTCTGTGGCGATTTCTGAACTGAATCGCAAGATGGATCACATCATGGAAAAGCTTGCTATAAAGGAAGGTTTGGACATGAGAGCCAGCATGGACGAATAGAACAGACAAGTCATTGTTAATGCCTGTTCGAGAAAAAACAAAAATCCTTATCTACGATTTGACTCCCCCGAAAGGCCTTGAGACAAGAACAGGCTGTTCTGTAGTCATCGCCTGAGGAATTTCAAAGATGGACGCTTTTTGACCTCCCTCCCTCCTCCCCTCCTCAACGACACCTGGGAATCGAACTTTGCTTGCATTGCATGCAGAACGACTCTGGGCTTATGAACATTTACACTTCACCCAAAGACAATGGGCATATATACAAACACACTCCCCACCCCCATCCAACGCCCCTCACCACCACTGCTTAATTCCTCTTCGGGGTTATGGACAGCTAGTAGCGCTTTATAGCAGCAGGCCGGCCTCCATGGCCCCCCCTCCCCCTCTGTTGCGAGTTGTTGTGATTATATGTAACATGTTTATGTGTGCTTTGCTAAATGAGTTTTTTTCCCCTTGGACTCAGTCTGGACCCCCTCCCGAGGGTCCAGCCTTAGACTAATATTTTTTACTCTTCCCCCCTTTCCCAATATCACCTTTTTCCCACCTTTTTTAAGGAGCGCCATAAGTGGCTGATCCGTTGGCGGTCCCGTCTTGTCTCCCTGTAACGTATGTCTGCTCTTAGTGGGACTGTGCCCAAAATGAAATGTCAGTTCTTATGTGTCTTGTACATGTTAAAGAATGGACAATAATAAAGCATCTTGAATCTTGAATTGAACATATATAATATATGAATAATATAAATATATTATACATATGTTCTACTAATTATGATAACAATCATGGATTTTACACGGAGTGGTTTCTATGAGGAAGCAGTGCCTGGGGAATCTGTGGTGGGCTCTTCTATTTCTGGGGCTGAGGTTGCTGAGGTAGTTACAAAGTTCCTCGGTGGCAAGGCCCCGGGGGTGGATGAGATCCGCCCGGAGTTCCTTAAGGCTCTGGATGCTGTGGGGCTGTCTTGGTTGACAAGACTCTGCAGCATCGCGTGGACATCGGGGGCGGTACCTCTGGATTGGCAGACCGGGGTGGTGGTTCCTCTCTTTAAGAAGGGGAACCGGAGGGTGTGTTCTAACTATCGTGGGATCACACTCCTCAGCCTTCCCGGTAAGGTCTATTCAGGTGTACTGGAGAGGAGGCTACGCCGGATAGTCGAACCTCGGATTCAGGAGGAACAGTGTGGTTTTCGTCCTGGTCGTGGAACTGTGGACCAGCTCTATACTCTCGGCAGGGTCCTTGAGGGTGCATGGGAGTTTGCCCAACCAGTCTACATGTGTTTTGTGGACTTGGAGAAGGCATTCGACCGTGTCCCTCGGGAAGTCCTGTGGGGAGTGCTCAGAGAGTATGGGGTATCGGACCGTCTGATTTTGGCGGTCCGCTCCCTGTATGATCAGTGTCAGAGCTTGGTCCGCATTGCCGGCAGTAAGTCGGACACGTTTCCAGTGAGGGTTGGACTGCGCCAAGGCTGCCCTTTGTCACCGATTCTGTTCATAACCTTTATGGACAGAATTTCTAGGCGCAGTCAAGGCGTTGAGGGGATCTGGTTTGGTGGCTGCAGGATTAGGTCTCTGCTTTTTGCAGATGATGTGGTCCTGATGGCTTCATCTGGCCAGGATCTTCAGCTCTCGCTGGATCGGTTCGCAGCCGAGTGTGAAGCGACTGGGATGAGAATCAGCACCTCCAAGTCCGAGTCCATGGTTCTCGCCCGGAAAAGGGTGGAATGCCATCTTCGGGTTGGGTAGGAGAACCTGCCCCAAGTGGAGGAGTTCAAGTGCCTCGGAGTCTTGTTCACGAGTGAGGGAAGAGTGGATTGTGAGATCGACAGGCGGATCGGTGCGGCATCTTCAGTAATGCGGACGCTGTATCGATCCGTTGTGGTGAAGAAGGAGCTGAGCCGGAAGGCAAAGCTCTCAATTTACCGGTCGATCTACGTTCCCATCCTCACCTATGGTCATGAGCTTTGGGTTATGACCGAAAGGACAAGATCACGGGTACAAACGGCCGAAATGAGTTTCCTCCGCCAGGTGGCAGGGCTCTCCCTTAGAGATAGGGTGAGAAGCTCTGTCATCCGGGGGGAGCTCAAAGTAAAGCCGCTGCTCCTCCACATGGAGAGGAGCCAGATGAGGTGGTTCGGGCATCTGGTCAGGATGCCACCCGATCGCCTCCCTCGGGAGGTGTTTAGGGCACGTCCGACCGGTAGGAGGCCACGGGGAAGACCCAGGACACTCTGGGAAGACTATGTCTCCCGGCTGGCCTGGGAACGCCTCGGGATCCCCCGGGAGGAGCTGGACGAAGTGGCTGGAGAGAGGGAAGTCTGGGCTTCCCTGCTTAGGCTGCTGCCCCCGCGACCCGACCTCGGATAAGCGGAGGAAGATGGATGGATCATGGATTTTTATTTAAAGGAGATATGAACTAAGAGAGGACAAAAACAAGTATTATTTATAGATTATTTTTGGTATTTATTTGCATGACTGTATGAAGTCTGCAGGACGCCACACTTGTTTCCTCCGCTTCTTAATAAGCGTGACTCTCTGTTCCGCCGTGTCCAAACCCTGCAAGAAAAAAAGATGTACACATGTATATGAAATACTGTACATACTTGCATAGTGTGTACAGTGTTGTGTTGTTTACCTCCAGGTCCATACAGTGCACTGTAGCAAGGGTTGTGGCAGTATGGTTTGCCATCGTGCTGCAAGAAGACATGTTTGAATATGTTTTTTTGGTAATATTGTATTGTTATAATACACGACTCACCTCAGCATGAGAGCCGGAGGACAGCGTCTTGCCGCACTTTTCACACTTAAGACACGGCCGATGCCAGTCCTTGCCCAGCGACGACACCTTCTCCGCTGCCCCCAAAAAAATGTCAAAAACAAAACATGTCAGACGTCTTCTTTAGGAAACTTCTAGAAATAAATTGAAGCTAGCTGGCTACTAGCGAAGAGCTACGTATAGTATTTTGCCATGTCCCCGGTTGCTATGGCGATTCTTTCAGAACAATTGCGCATAATTGAATATATTGAATTGAATATTTTAATCAGTTATTTACGCAATTTAATCACAGCACTGTATTTAAATATAATTCAATTATTCAATTGTTTAAATTACATCATTTGTTAATAATTTAAAAGCAAAATATTTGCATTTAACAACATAATAGATTATTATTAGTAGTCGTAAATAATAAATAATTCAATTATGCAATTGTTTAAATTGCATAATTTGTTAATAATTTAAAAGCAAAATATTTGCATTTAACAACACATAATAGATTATTATTATTAGTAGTAAATAATAAATAATTCAATTATGCAATTGTTTAAAGTACATAATTTGTTAATAATTTAAAAGCAAAATATTTGCATGTAACAACACATAATAGATTATTATTATTAGTAGTAAATAATAAATAATTCAATTTTGCAATTGTTTAAATTACATCATTTGTTAATAATTTAAAAGCAAAATATTTGCATTTAACAACACATAATAGATTATTATTAGTAGTAGTAAATAACGAATAATTCAATTATGCAATTGTTTAAATTACATAATTTGTTAATAATTTAAAAGCAAAATATTTGCATTTAACAACACATAATAGATTATTATTAGTAGTAGTAAATAATAAATAATTCAATTCTGCAATTGTTTAAATTGCATAATTTGTTAATTTAAAAGCAAAATATTTGCATTTAACAACACATAATAGATTATTATTAGTAGTAGTAAATAATAAATAATTCAATTATGCAATTGTTTAAATTACATAATTTGTTAATAATTTAAAAGCAAAATATTTGCATTTAACAACACATAATAGATTATTATTATTAGTAGTAAATAATAAATAATTCAATTATGCAATTGTTTAAATTACATAATTTGTTAATAATTTAAAAGCAAAATATTTGCATGTAACAACACATAATAGATTATTATTATTATTAGTAAATAATAAATAATTCAATTATGCAATTGTTTAAATTACATAATTTGTTAATAATTTAAAAGCAAAATATTTGCATTTAACAACACATAATAGATTATTATTATTAGTAGTAAATAATAAATAATTCAATTATGCAATTGTTTAAATTACATCATTTGTTAATAATTTAAAAGCAAAATATTTGCATTTAACAACATATAATAGATTATTATTAGTAGTAGTAAATAATAAATAATTCAATTATGCAATTGTTTAAATTACATCATTTGTTATTAATTTAAAAGCAAAAATATTTGCATTTAACAACACATAATAGATTATTATTAGTAGTAGTAAATAATAAATAATTCAATTATGCAATTGTTTAAATTGCATAATTTGTTAATAATTTAAAAGCAAAATATTTGCATTTAACAACATATAATAGATTATTATTAGTAGTAGTAAATAATAAATAATTCAATTATGCAATTGTTTAAATTACATAATTTGTTAATAATTTAAAAGCAAAATATTTGCATTTAACAACACATAATAGATTATTATTAGTAGTAGTAAATAATAAATAATTCAATTATGCAATTGTTTAAATTGCATAATTTGTTAATAATTTAAAAGCAAAATATTTGCATTTAACAACACATAATAGATTATTATTAGTAGTAGTAAATAATAAATAATTCAATTATGCAATTGTTTAAATTGCATAATTTGTTAATAATTTAAAAGCAAAATATTTGCATTTAACAACACATAGTAGATTATTATTAGTAGTAGTAAATAATAAATAATTCAATTATGCAATTGTTTAAATTACATAATTTGTTAATAATTTAAAAGCAAAATATTTGCATTTAACAACACATAATAGATTATTATTATTAGTAGTAAATAATAAATAATTCAATTATGCAATTGTTTAAATTACATCATTTGTTAATAATTTAAAAGCAAAATATTTGCATTTAACAACATATAATAGATTATTATTATTAGTAGTAAATAATAAATAATTCAATTATGCACTTGTTTAAATTACATCATTTGTTAATAATTTAAAAGAAAAATATTTGCATTTAACAACACATAATAGATTATTAGTAGTAGTAGTAAATAATAAATAATTCAATTATGCAATTGTTTAAATTACATAATTTGTTAATAATTTAAAAGCAAAATATTTGCATTTAACAACACATAATAGATTATTCTTATTAGTAGTAAATAATAAATAATTCAATTATGCAATTGTTTAAATTACATCATTTGTTAATAATTTAAAAGCAAAATATTTGCATTTAACAACATATAATAGATTATTATTATTAGTAGTAAATAATAAATAATTCAATTATGCAATTGTTTAAATTACATCATTTGTTAATAATTTAAAAGAAAAATATTTGCATTTAACAACACATAATAGATTATTAGTAGTACTAGCATACTTGCCAACCCTCCCGAATTTTCCGGGAGACTCCCGAAATTCAGCGCCTCTCCCGAAAACCTCCCGGGACAAATATTCTCCCGAAAATCTCCCGATTTTCAGCCGGAGCTGGAGGCCACGCCCCCCTCCAGCTCCATGCGGACCTGAGTGAGGACAGCCTTTTTGCACGACGGGAGGACAACAGGGTGACAAGAACTAAATCATCCAGACGAGATAAATTGTATTATTATGTTTATTTTACCTAAAAATAAATATATTTATTAATTTAAAAAAATAAAATAAATGTTTACTATATTTTGCTAAAAACATCAAAATTAATTGTATTTTTATTTGTATTTTTTCTGACTCCTTTTTACATCCAGCCATTAGAATTATACCTTAAAATAAACATATTTGAAATAATTAATTTTAAATTATCATAATAATTCATTTAAAATGACCATATTTAATTATTAAAATAATTGCTTGTTTATCAACAACTTTAGCATTTTATTCATTACATTTTGAAGCTCTCAGAAGCCAAGTTATTTTATATTCCTTAATATTTATTTATGCAAGTTTGAAGTATCAATTATCTAAACACCGTTTTATTTGCATATTTTCAGGATATATATATATATATATATATATATATATATGTATATGTATGAAATACTTGACTTGGTGAATTCTAGCTGTCAATATACTCCTCCCCTCTTAACCACGCCCTCAACCACGCCCTGCCCCACCCCCGACCACGCCCCCACCCCCACCTCCCGAAATCGGAGGTCTCAAGGTTGGCAAGTATGAGTACTAGTAAATAATAAATAAATCATTTGCATTTAACAACACATAATAGATGATTATTAGTAGTAGTAAATAATAAATTATTAAATTGTTTAAATTACATAATTTGTTAATAATTTAAAAGGAAAATATTTGCATTTAACAACACATAATAGATCATTATTAGTAGTAAATAATAAAGAATTCATTATTCAATTGTTTAAATATTGAATGTTATAATTAAATACAGCAAAAGAAAAAATCATACTGATGTACATTCAAAAATGTAGAAGGTTACTAAATTATTATATTAAATATAATGATAAAAAATTAATATAATTTAAATATATATTACAAATGTACTATATAATATTATAGTTAATGTATTATATTTAATCAGCTTTTCGGAAGTTTCCTCAAGACATGTCTGACATGTTTTGTTTTTTAAATAATTTAAAGTTTGGAAAAAGTTACTTACTCAAAATAAGGTTTTACAATATTGTTTTGATATAATAATTGAAGGAGATAATTTAGAATTTGAGCCACTGTTTAGTTGCACTTTTAATGAAAATGTAAAACTAATAAAAAATCCCATTGTACAGGTATTTTAGGAACAATTATTAAATAAAAACACGTTTTTATAATATATTACAATATTATGTTAGGGTGGGAGAGAATCAATATGTAAAATTTCTAATTTAGCAGTTGAACCACTAATTAATTAAATGTATTTTTTTAATGAAAAAACCCCCATCATAGTGCATTGATAAACAGAAAACAAATTAATTAAATTTATTATTTAATTATAAAAATTATTTAATAAATAAATAAATTAAAACATTGTACTTGTTTTATTTATTTAGAAAAGATTACTACAATAAACAAATATTGCAAATAAGATGTACTAAACTTGGTATATAAAACATCATAAACTTTTTTAATTTAGAAAACGCCACTAAAGTAAAAAAAAAAAAAAAAAGCATATATTTTTACATACTGTATTAAAAAACATATTATACTGGTATGTTACACAAACAATTCGTATCACATTTAAAAAAAAAGTAATAAGCTCAAGAATTATTTTAATTTTTTAAAAATAGAAAACAATAATAAAGTGAAAACTACGTTTTCTAATGTACTAAATTCTACAGTAATATTTCTGTCACAAATATAATGATGATTAAAAAGTATTTTAAAGAACTAAAACCATTTTATTTGGGGTCAAATCCGCCATCGCTCTGTGGGGGGGTGGAAACAGCGACACCTGTTGGCTCTAGCGGGGCACTGCAGCCTGACCTAATTAACGTTAAACCCCAACAAGAACAGTTCAAAGACGTTTGGCTGGGGATTGAATGTTGCGAATATGAACTTCATGTCCTCATAAAAGTGCGATAAAGACGACAAGTCATCTTTCGACTTGATAGGAAGCTTTGATAAGAATTTAAAAAAAGTCTAAATCTCAGGAATTGTTTTTTTTAATTGCGTCTGTGCTTGTCTGCTCACTGCTTCAAAATCAACACACAAGTGGAGGTCAGCCAATACACACACACACACACACACACACACACACACACACACACACACACACACACACACACATGCATTGCTAAAAAGGGAAAACCCTTCATGAGCGTGTGTGTGTGTGTGTGTGTGTGTGTGTGTGTTGGACAGCTTGCTACATTCCATCTACTTGCTGTCCATATCCTACCAAGTCAGACCTACACTGTTCCAATATCCATTTCTCTGTTCTCAATTGTTGATGTCTGATGAAGTCAACATGCACGTTAAAGTACACATCATGAAGTATGTGAGTTTTTATTTTGCCTTTATTGTGATTGGAATGTTAAAACCAGGCAATGGAAACATGTCCACATTCCAAAAAAAAAAAAAGAAGAGTGAGAATGTTTAACCAACATGATCCTGTTTGTCATCATTCCTAAAACACATGAAATTGTTGAAAAACAAACACAAATCTGGAAGAAAATATACTTTTAAAAGTTTTCAATAAAAAAAACTAACTAAATATACTTTAAAAACTGCAAAAAAATAAATAAAACCCCCCTACATTTTAGGGAAAAATAAACCACTCTGTGTAGTTCCTAAAACACATGAAATTGATGAAAAACAAACAAAAATCTGGAAGAAAATATACTTTTAAAAGTTTTCAATAAAAAAAACTAACTAAATATACTTTAAAAACTGCAAAAAAAATTAAATAAAAATCCACCTACATTTTAGGGAAAAATAAACCACTCTGTGTAGTTCCTAAAACACATGAAATTTATGTAAAACAAACCAAAATCTGGAAGAAAATATACTTTTAAAAGTTTAAAAGAACAAAAATTCAATAAATGAAAAAAACCCCTGCAAAAATAAAATAAAAACATTCACCTATGTTTAGGGGAAAATAAACCACTCCGTGTAGTTCCTAAAACACATGAAATTGATGAAAAACAAACAAAAATCTGGAAGAAAATATACTTTTAAAAGTTTTCAATAAAAAAAACTAACTAAATATACTTTAAAAACTGCAAATAAAATAAAATAAAAATCCACCTACATTTTAGGGAAAAATAAACCACTCTGTGTAGTTCCTAAAACACATGATATTGATGTAAACCAAACAAAAATCTGGAAGAAAATATACTTTTAAAAGTTTAAAATAACAAAAATTAAATAAATGAAAAAAAAAAAACCTGCAAAAATAAAATAAAAACATTCACCTATGTTTAGGGGAAATTAAACCACTCCGTGTAGTTCCTAAAACACATGAAATTGATGAAAAACAAACAAAAATCTGGAAGAAAATATACTTTTAAAAGTTTTCAATAAAAAAAACTAACTAAATATACTTTAAAAACTGCAAATAAAATAAAATAAAAATCCACCTACATTTTAGGGAAAAATAAACCACTCTGTGTAGTTCCTAAAACACATGGAATTTATGTAAAACAAACCAAAATCTGGAAGAAAATATACTTTTAAAAGTTTAAAATAACAAAAATTAAATAAATGAAAAAAAACCCTGCAAAAATAAAATAAAAACATTCACCTATGTTTAGGGGAAAATAAACCACTCCGTGTAGTTCCTAAAACACATGAAATTGATGAAAAACAAACAAAAATCTGGAAGAAAATATACTTTTAAAAGTTTTCAATAAAAAAAACTAACTAAATATACTTTAAAAACTGCAAATAAAATAAAATAAAAATCCACCTACATTTTAGGGAAAAATAAACCACTCTGTGTAGTTCCTAAAACACATGAAATTTACGTAAAACAAACCAAAATCTGGAAGAAAATATACTTTTAAAAGTTTAAAATAACAAAAATTAAATAAATGAAAAAAAAACCCTGCAAAAATAAAATAAAAACATTCACCTATGTTTAGGGGAAAATAAACCACTCCGTGTAGTTCCTAAAACACATGAAATTGATGAAAAACAAACAAAAATCTGGAAGAAAATATACTTTTAAAAGTCTTCAATAAAAAAAACTAACTAAATATACTTTAAAAACTGCAAACAAATAAAAATAAAAATCCACCTACATTTTAGGGAAAAATAAACCACTCTGTGTAGTTCCTAAAACACATGAAATTTATGTAAAACAAACCAAAATCTGGAAGGAAATATACTTTTAAAAGTTTAAAATAACAAAAATTAAATAAATGAAAAAAAAACCTGCAAAAATAAAATAAAAACATTCACCTACGTTTTAGGGGAAAATAAACCACTCCGTGTAGTTCCTAAAACACATGAAATTGATGAAAAACAAACAAAAATGTGGAAGAAAATATACTTTTAAAAGTTTTCAATAAAAAAAACTAACTAAATATACTTTAAAAACGGCAAATAAAATAAAAATCCACCTACATTTTAGGGAAAAATAAACCACTCTGTGTAGTTCCTAAAACACATGGAATTTATGTAAAACAAATCAAAATCTGGAAGAAAATATACTTTTAAAAGTTTAAAATAACAAAAATTAAATAAATGAAAAAAAAAAACCCTGCAAAAATAAAATCAAAACATTCACCTATGTTTAGGGGAAAATAAACCACTCCGTGTAGTTCCTAAAACACATGAAATTGATGAAAAACAAACACAAATCTGGAAGAAAATATACTTTTAAAAGTTTTCAATAAAAAAAACTAACTAAATATACTTTAAAAACTGCAAATAAAATAAAATAAAAATCCACCTACATTTTAGGGAAAAATAAACCACTCTGTGTAGTTCCTAAAACACATGAAATTTATGTAAAACAAACCAAAATCTGGAAGAAAATATACTTTTAAAAGTTTAAAATAACAAAAATTAAATAAATGGAAAAAAAACCCTGCAAAAATAAAATAAAAACATTCACCTATGTTTTAGGGGAAAATAAACCACTCCGTGTAGTTCCTAAAACACATGAAATTGATGAAAAACAAACAAAAATCTGGAAGAAAATATACTTTTAAAAGTTTTCAATAAAAAAAACTAACTAAATATACTTTAAAAACTGCAAATAAAATAAAATAAAAATCCACCTACATTTTAGGGAAAAATAAACCACTCTGTGTAGTTCCTAAAACACATGGAATTTATGTAAAACAAACCAAAATCTGGAAGAAAATATACTTTTAAAAGTTTAAAATAACAAAAATTAAATAAATGAAAAAAACCCCTGCAAAAATAAAATAAAAACATTCACCTATGTTTAGGGGAAAATAAACCACTCCGTGTAGTTCCTAAAACACATGAAATTGATGAAAAACAAACAAAAATCTGGAAGAAAATATACTTTTAAAAGTTTTCAATAAAAAAAACTAACTAAATATACTTTAAAAACTGCAAATAAAATAAAATAAAAATCCACCTACATTTTAGGGAAAAATAAACCACTCTGTGTAGTTCCTAAAACTCATGACATTAATGTAAAACAAACCAAAATCTGGAAGAAAATATACTTTTAAAAGTTTAAAATAACAAAAATTAAATAAATGAAAAAACCCCCTGCAAAAATAAAATAAAAACATTCACTTATGTTTAGGGGAAAATAAACCACTCCGTGTAGCTCCTAAAACACATGAAATTGATGAAAAACAAACAAAAATCTGGAAGAAAATATACTTTTAAAAGTCTTCAATAAAAAAAACTAACTAAATATATTTTAAAAACGGCAAATAAAATAAAATAAAAATCCACCTACATTTTAGGGAAAAATAAACCACTCTGTGTAGTTCCTAAAACACATGATATTGATGTAAAACAAACCAAAATCTGGAAGAAAATATACTTTTAAAAGTTTAAAATAACAAAAATTAAATAAATGAAAAAAAACCCTGCAAAAATAAAATAAAAACATTCACCTATGTTTAGGGGAAAATAAACCACTCCGTGTAGTTCCTAAAACACATGAAATTGATGAAAAACAAACACAAATCTGGGAGAAAATATACTTTTAAAAGTTTTCAATAAAAAAAACTAACTAAATATACTTTAAAAACTGCAAATAAAATAAAACAAAAATCCACCTACATTTTAGGGAAAAATAAACCACTCTGTGTAGTTCCTAAAACTCATGATATTGATGTAAATCAAACAAAAATCTGGAAGAAAATATACTTTTAAAAGTTTAAAAAAATAAAAATAAAAAAAACTGAAAAAACTGCAAAAAAAAAAAAAAAATCCACTTACATTTTAGGGAAAAATAAACCACTCTGTGTAGTTCCTAAAACACATGACATTGATGTAAAACAAACAAAAATGTGGAAGAAAATATACTTTTAAAAGTTTTAAATAAAAAACAAAAAAAAACCCTGCAAAAATTAAATTGAAAAATCAGTTTACATTTTAGGGGAAAATAAACCACTCCGTGTAGTTCCTAAAACACATGAAATTGATGAAAAACAAACAAAAATCTAGAAGAAAATATACTTTTAAACGTTTTAAATAAAAAAAAACTGCAAAAAAAAAAAAGATCCACCTACATTTTAGGGAAATATAAACCACTCTGTGTAGTTCCTAAAACACATGAAATAGATGTAAAAGAAACAAAAATATGGAAGAAAATATACTTTTAAAAGTTTAAAATAAAAATAAACAAAACTGAAAAAAATATATAAAAAAATCCACCTACATTTTAGGGAAAAATAAACCACTCTGTAGTTCCTAAAACACATGAAGTTGATGTAAAACAAACCAAAATCTGGAAGAAAATATAATTGTAAAAGTTTAATAAATAAATAAATACAAATCCACCTACATTTTAGGGAAAATGATTTCTAACAATCAAAGATATTTATTGTTTCTGCAAAGTTATTTTGACGGTTATTCTGGTTTGTTATAACTCAAAAAATATTTTTTAAATGAGGTAAACCTGCAACGTGACAATTAAGCATTATGCTTTTATCATTCCAGTTAAGTATTGTTGTGTTTACCTTTGACTAAGAGCAGAACTTCACTTCTTTTTACGCCTGAATGACATCCTATTATATTTCGGAACAACAAGAATGATTTCTGCAAATTAAAGTTGCTTTTTGTGTACTTCGGTTGGATAAGAGCACAGCTTAACTTGCTTTTACGCTTGCATGACTTTAGAAGCATTTTTTTTAGAACGATATTGTTTTGATATTCAACATTTCTAAATAATTGAAGGAGATGATTTAGAATTTGAGGCACTGTTTGACTATTAAATAAAAACACATTACAATATTATTTTAGGGTGGGAGAGAATCAATATGTGAAATGTATTTCAAGGAGTTAATTTAGTAATTGAACCACTAATTAATTAAATGTATTTTTTGTGATGAAAATAAATCATTGTGCATTGATATACAACACAAAAAAATTATATATATATTTTTTTATTTAGAAAAAGGTTACTACAATAAACAAATTGTGCAAATAAGATGTACTAAACTTGGCGTATAAAACATATCATAAACTTTTTAAATTTAGAGGATGCAACTAAAGTAAAAAAAAAAAAAGTATATATTTATACATCCATCCATCCATTTTCTACCGCTTATTATATTTATACATACTGAATTAAAAAACATATTATACTGGTATATTACACAAACAATTCGTATCACATTAAAAAAAGTATTAAAATTATTAATAAGATCAACACGATACTGTTTTTTCAACAATATTTTGGGATGATTGCCAATAGCAGTGCTTAACTTCTTCTTCCACTTGTACAGCAGGTACTTAAAACATGAAGTGTACACTTAAATAATGCTTTTATGAGGATTAACTGACTGAAGCTCAATGAAAGATGGCCACGGTTTGACCTCGTAACGGACTCATTCTTTTTCCATTCCTCCCTATTAGACAAAAACTGGTTTTTTTCCTCGAAAAAAAGACATCTTTGTGTGTTTTCCCCCCGAGCAAACACAACAATGTTGCACACACATTCTTCCATCCTAGTCTTCATCATTCCAACATTCCTACAGCAGCAAAGCCTGCAAGCAAATGTCACAACCTACTTGTCTTGGTGGACATTTTACACCCATCTTTGGTCGCAACACAACAAGTGATGCAAATATGACGAAACCGTAGCTTTATTATTCCACAAAATAATGTTAAAAGTGCAGAATGACACGATCCTACTTTTAGCGACACTTTTAAACATGAAGTCATCTCTAGGCTCTTGTAGGAAACATCTTTTTTTACACAACAATACGATGATAGTTGATGGTGTTTGAAAGCAACTTCCTGTTTTGTTTTGTTTTGTTTTGGTGAAGCCAAGCCGCAAAGAGAAGTGAAAGAAAAGAAATCATTCTTACCAAAGTAGACCTCCTTATTGCATTTGGGACACTTTGGCATCTCCTGGCTTCTTCGGGTCTCACAGATGAGAAGAATACAAATGAATAAACACGCCGAGTCGTCACTTGTGTGCGGCACGCTTAATTATTTGACTTTTATACGCCTAGTGTGGGACAGGCTTACCTTGCATTCCTCTCTCTCTCTCTCTCTCTCTCTCTCTTACTCCCTCCCACTGAAGACATCAAAACCTCCTTGTGGTGCACACACTTCAAAACAATCATTGATAAAACACTGCATCAGGAAAAACAATCAAAAACACAAAATAACCAAAATACCAATAGTAAATACTTAGATAAATACAATAGAATTAAAATAAATTATATATAATTTACGGAGCCCCTAAAGGGACATGGGGGAAATGTTTATTTTTATAATTTTTTTTATAATTTATTTATTTTTGACATGTATCTCGTGCGCACGAGAAACATGTCTAAAAAAAAATAAAAATAAAATAAATTATAATTTTTTTTTACCCCCCCCTCCATGTCCCTTTAGGGGCTGCGTACAATATCATTGAAATGTATTTAAAAAATAAAATTGTTTTAAGTACTACTGCATAAAATTAGATTCAGTTTATAAATTACAATTAAAAAAAAATCACAACAAATTACATCATTTGTTCATAATTTAAAAGCAAAATATTTGCATTTAACAACACATAATAGATTATTATTAGTAGTAGTAAATACAAATACAAAAACCCCTTAAGGACAATAAAAAAAAACAGTAAATACTTAAATAAATACAATAAAATGAAAATAAATTACCTTGCATTTCTCTCTCTCTCTCTCTCTCTCTCTCTCTCTCTCTCTCTCTCTCTCTCTCTCTCTCTCTCTCTCTCTCTCTCTCTCTCTCTCTCTCTCTCTCTCTCTCTCTCTCTCTCTCTCCTTGTGGTGCACACACTTCAAAACAATCATTGATAAAACACTGCATCAGGAAAAACAAATCAAAAACACAGTATAACCTAACCAAAATACCAATAGTAAATACTTAGATAAATACAATAAAATTAAAATAAATTATATATAAATAATAAATACATGTATTCAATCAAATTTACGGAGCCCCTAAAGGGGCATGGGGGAAATTTGTATTTTTATAATTTTTTTTTAAATAATTTATTTATTTTTGACATGTATCCCGTGCGCACGAGAAACTATCTCGTGCGCACGAGATACATGTCTAAAAAAAATAAAATAAAAAAATAAATTATAACATTTTTTTCCCCCCATGTCCCTTTAGGGGCTGCGTACAATATCATTGAAATGTATTTAAAAAATAAAATTGTTTTAAGTACTACTGCATAAAATTAGATTCAGTTTATAAATGACAATAAAACAAAAATCACAACAAATTACATAATTTGTTAATAATTTAAAAGCAAAATATTTGCATTTAACAACACATAATAGATTATTATTATTAGTAGTAAATACAAATACAAAACCCCCTTAAGGACAATAAAAAAAAAAACAGTAAATACTTAAATAAATATAATAAAATGAAAATAAATTATATAAATAATAAACGCATGTATTTTATCAAATTCATTGAAATGTATTAAAAAAATAAAATTGTTTTAAGTACTTTTCGAACATGTTGAAAAGAGAAACTGGAGATTGTGATGTATCATGTTGTATACTTGCATGTTCGAAATAAACTCAAACTCAACTCAACAACTCAACTCAACTTCTGCATAAAATTAGATGCAGTTTATAAATTACAATTAAAAAAATCACAACAAATTACATAATTTGTTAATTTAAAAGCAAAATATTTGCATTTAACAAACATAATAGATTATTATTAGTAGTAGTAAATACAAATACAAAACCCCCTTAAGGACAATTTAAAAAAAAAACAGTAAATACTTAAATAAATACAATAAAATGAAAATAAATTATATAAATAATAAACTCATGTATTTTATCAAATTCATTGAAATGTATTTAAAAAATAAAATTGTTTTAAGTACTACTGCATAAAATTAGATTCAGTTTATAAATTACAATAAAACAAAAATCACAACAAATTACATAATTTGTTAATAATTTAAAAGCAAAATATTTGCATTTAACAACACATAATAGATTATTATTATTAGTAGTAAATACAAAGACAAAAAACCCTTAAGAACAATTTAAAAAAAAACAGTAAATACTTAAATAAATACAATAAAATGAAAATAAATTATATAAATAATAAACGCATGTATTTTATCAAATTCATTGAAATGTATTTAAAAAATAAAATTGTTTTAAGTACTTCTGCATAAAATTAGATGCAGTTTATAAATTACAATTAAAAAAAATCACAACAAATTACATAATTTGTTAATAATTTAAAAACAAAACATTTGCATTTAATAACACATAATAGATTATTATTAGTAGTAGTAAATACAAATACAAAAACCCCTTAAGGACAATTAAAAAAAAAGAAGTAAATACTTAAATACAATAAAATGAAAATAAATTATATAAATAATAAATGCATGTATTTTTATCAAATTCATTGAAATGTATTTAAAAGATAAAATTGTTTTAAGTACTTCTGCATAAAATTAGATGCAGTCTATAAATTACAATTAAAAAATAATCACAACAAATCACATAATTTGTTAATAATTTAAAAGCAAAACAATTGCATTTAACAACACATAATAGATTATTATTAGTAGTAGTAAATACAAATACAAAAACCCCTTAAGGACAATTAAAAAAAAAAGAAGTAAATACTTAAATACAATAAAATGAAAATAAATGATAGAAATAATAAATGCATGTATTTTTATCAAATTCATTGAAATGTATTTAAAAAATAAAATTGTTTTAAGTACTACTGCATAAAATTAGATTCAGTTTATAAATTACAATAAAACAAAAATCACAACAAATTACATAATTTGTTAATAATTTAAAAGCAAAATATTTGCATTTAACAACACATAATAGATTATTATTATTAGTAGTAAATACAAAGACAAAAAACCCTTAAGAACAATTAAAAAAAAAGAAGTAAATACTTAAATAAATACAATAAAATGAAAATAAATTATATAAATAATAAACGCATGTATTTTATCAAATTCATTGAAATGTATTAAAAAAATAAAATTGTTTTAAGTACTTCTGCATAAAATTAGATGCAGTTTATAAATTACAATTAAAAAATAATCACAACAAATCACATAATTTGTTAATAATTTAAAAGCAAAACAATTGCATTTAACAACACATAATAGATTATTATTAGTAGTAGTAAATACAAATACAAAAACCCCTTAAGGACAATTAAAAAAAAAGAAGTAATTACTTAAATACAATAAAATGAAAATAAATGATAGAAATAATAAATGCATGTATTTTTATCAAATTCATTGAAATGTATTTAAAAGATCAAATTGTTTTAAGTACTACTGCATAAAATTAGATTCAGTTTATAAATTACAATAATAAAAAAAAAATCACAACAAATTACATAATTTGTTAATAATTTAAAAGCAAAATATTTGCATTTAACAACACATAATAGATTATTGTTAGTAGTAGTAAATACAAATACAAAAACCCTTTAAGGACAATTAAAAAAAACAGTAAATATTTAAATAAATACAATAAAATGAAAATAAATTATATAAATAATAAACTCATGTATTTGATCAAATTCATTGAAATGTATTAAAAAAATAAAATTGTTTTAAGTACTTCTGCATAAAATTAGATGCAGTTTATAAATTACAATTAAAAAATAATCACAACAAATCACATAATTTGTTAATAATTTAAAAGCAAAACAATTGCATTTAACAACACATAATAGATTATTATTAGTAGTAGTAAATACAAATACAAAAACCCCTTAAGGACAATTAAATAAAAAGAAGTAAATACTTAAATACAATAAAATGAAAATAAATTATAGAAATAATAAATGCATGTATTTTTATCAAATTCATTGAAATGTATTTAAAAGATAAAATTGTTTTAAGTACTACTGCATAAAATTAGATTCAGTTTATAAATTACAATTAAAAAAAAAAAAATCACAACAAATTACATAATTTGTTAATAATTTAAAGGCAAAACATTTGCATGCGACGGTATAGCTCGGTTGGTAGAGCGGCCATGCCAGCAACTTGAGGGTTCCAGGTTCGATCCCCGCTTCTGCCATCCTAGTTTCTGCCGTTGTGTCTTTGGGCAAGACACTTTACCCACCTGCTCCCAGTGCCATCCACACTGCTTTAAATGTAACTTAGATATTGGGTTTCACAATGTAAAGCACTTTGAGTCACTTGAGAAAAAGCGCTATATAAATGTAATTCACTTCACTTCACTACTGCATAAAATTAGATTCAGTTTATAAATTACAATAAAAAAAAAATCATTACATAATTTGTTAATAATTTAAAAGCAAAATATTTGCATTTAACAACACATAATAGATTATTATTATTATTAGTAAATACAAATACAAAAACCCCTTAAGGACAATTAAAAAAAAAAAGTAAATACTTAAATAAATACAATAAAATGAAAATAAATTATTGAAATAATAAATGCATATATTTTATCAAATTCATTGAAATGTATTTAAAAAATAACACTGTTTTAAGTACTACTGCATAAAATTAGATTCAGTTTATAAATTACAATTAAAAAAAAAAAATCACAACAAATTACATAATTTGTTAATTTAAAAGCAAAATATTTGTATTTAACAACACATAATATATTATTATTAGTAGTAGTAAATACAAATACAAAAACCCCTTAAGGACAATTTTTAAAAAATAGTAAATACTTAAATAAATACAATAAAATTAAAATAAATTATATAGAAATAATAAATACATGTATTCAATCAAATTCATTGAAATGTATTACAAAAATAAAAACGTTTTAAGTAATACTGCATAAAAAATGGATTCAGTTTATAAATTGCATTTAAAAAGAAATCACAACAAATTACATAGACATGTTAATAAATTATAAGCAAAATATTTGCATTTAACAACACGTAATAGATTATTATTAGTAGTACAATACAAAAAATACAAATTAGGGACACATTTTGTAAAATTCTTGATAAAGTAGTTAAGAGTTTATTTTTAAAGTAAATTTGATACATTTCTGAAATTCAAATTTAAAGAAAATTAGGAGGAATTAGTAAATTGAATAGAAAATTATTTGTTTGAAATGCAAATAAATACATTAAAGCTCAAGTCTTGAAACGAACAAAAAATATATGAAGTACTAAATATTTTTATTTCATTAATCTAATTAAAATGTTATTTTATTAATTGAAGTAAAACAAACTAAAAGAACACATTTTGTTAAATTCTTAATAAATACAGTTACAGTGTTTGATTCAAACACAAATCAAAATATATTTTTTAACAAAAATAAATAAATAACAAAAAAGAAAAATAAATAATAAGAAAAACATTTTAGAGGAATGATTAATTTTAAATAGTAATAATTACATCAAGGCTGAAGTCTTGTAACAAACATTTAAGTAAATTAAATGCTAAATATTTTAACATTTGAAATAGATTGATTATAGTTTTTTTGTTATAAATTCAGAACAACAAATCACATAAAACTAAATAGTTTAATTTGGGAACAAATTAGGTTTCTTCTGTAAAAAAAAAAATCCAATTTAAAATGGATTCATTTAAAAAGTGACTGACTTTAAGAACAAATAAATGCATCAAGGCTGAAGTCTTGTTCAATGCATTTATTAATCAATGAATTCAAGCAAAAAATATATATTTTAAGGAATATTAAAGTGTTTTGTTTATGGGTGAATTGCGTGCGTCATTTATTGTACATTTGCTGCATTTTAGTAAATAATTCAAAAACCTCCTCGCACGGCAACAAACTGGCAGCCATCTCGGAAGCTTTTCCCTTAGAAACATGTATGAAAATATCTCGTGCATTGTTGTTCCAAACGACATCGCATACAAGCGTTGTGGTTGAAACACGCTTTTACTCGACGATGACACATATTTTCCAAAGGTGACGCAACTATTTGGTTTCCACGGTAACAGCATTTGTTGGCCGTGTGTGTGATCTAGAAGGCGTGTCTGTGTTTACAAAACTTCATTACTTTGACCTACAAATATTTGCAAAGGTGCTAACAAAGCATCATTGTAGTCAAAGTAGACGAGATGGAAATGAGCACTCGTCACTGTAATTACGATAAAGCGCGTGAATTGTTCAGTGCGTCCCTTTTCAAACAATCTCATGACGACAGGAAATAATTAGCTGACTCTGGCATGAAGACTTTGCTCGGCCTGATAAAGCCATCGCCATGGCGACCATGTTGTCCTTTGACCCTTTGGAATAGAACAGGTGTGTGACACTCCTGGTTCAATCCCCAGCTTCGACCAACCCAATCATGTCCATTGTGTCCTTGAGCAAGACACTTCACCCTGCAAAAACTGAAATCTAAGTAAGATGAAACATGTCAAATAAGGGTGATATTTGCTTATTTTCTGTCTGATGAGATAATTCTTCTCACTAAGCAGATTTTATGTTAGAGTGTTTTACTTGTTTTAAGTGTTTTGGTCCTACATGATCTCAGTAAGATATTACAGCTTGTTGCTGAGATGTGATGTGATGACCTATATTGAGTAAAACATGCTTGAAACTAGAATATCAAGTGTTGCAAAGCTGTGTCATCAACACTCACAAGTATAAAACTACTTTTTTAAAGTAATAATTTCTTATTTCAAGCATGAAAAAAAAAAATCATGACTTTGACACAATTGTGTCTCATAATTAAAACAGATGACAGCCAAATGGACTTTGCTGTTTTATTTTCAATAGAAACAATAGAAAATAGGTACTCATATAGTAGTACAGTTGGCACAGTACAGCAAACTGACAGTTATTATTTAAACATTTAACATTTCTAACAATTTTGAACAGAAATAGTTCATGCACCCATCCATCCATCCATCCATCTTCTTCCGCTTATCCGAGGTCGGGTCGCGGGGGCAGCAGCCTAAGCAGGGAAGCCCAGACTTCCCTCTCCCCAGCCACTTCGTCCAGCTCTTCCCGTGGGACCCCGAGGCGTTCCCAGGCCAGCCGGGAGACATAGTCTTCCCAACGTGTCCTGGGTCTTCCCCGCGGCCTCCTACCGGTCGGACGTGCCCTAAACACCTCCCTAGGGAGGCGTTCGGGTGGCATCCTGACCAGATGCCCGAACCACCTCATCTGGCTCCTCTCGATGTGGAGGAGCAGCGGCTTTACTTTGAGCTCCTCCCGGATGGCAGAGCTTCTCACCCTATCTCTAAGGGAGAGCCCCGCCACCCGGCGGAGGAAACTCATTTGGGCCGCTTGTACCCGTGATCTTGTCCTTTCGGTCATAACCCAAAGCTCATGACCATAGGTGAGGATGGGAACGTAGATCGACCGGTAAATTGAGAGCTTTGCCTTCCGGCTCAGCTCCTTCTTCACCACAACGGATCGATACAGCGTCCGCATTACTGAAGATGCCGCACCGATCCGCCTGTCGATCTCACGATCCACTCTTCCCTCACTCGTGAACAAGACTCCGAGGTACTTGAACTCCTCCACTTGGGGCAAGATCTCCTCCCCAGATGGCACTCCACCCTTTTCCGGGCGAGAACCATGGACTCGGACTTGGAGGTGCTGATTCTCATCCCAGTCGCTTCACACTCGGCTGCGAACCGATCCAGTGAGAGCTGAAGATCCTGGCCAGATGAAACCATCAGGACCACATCATCTGCAAAAAGCAGAGACCTAATCCTGCAGCCACCAAACCAGATCCCCTCAACGCCTTGACTGCGCCTAGAAATTCTGTCCATAAAAGTTATGAACAGAATCGGTGACAAAGGGCAGCCTTGGCGGAGTCCAACCCTCACTGGAAACGTGTCCGACTTACTACCGGCCATGCGGACCAAGCTCTGGCACTGATCATACAGGGAGCGGACTGCCACAATCAGACAGTCCGATACCCCATACTCTCTGAGCACTCCCCACAGGACTTCCCGAGGGACACGGTCGAATGCCTTCTCCAAGTCTACAAAACACATGTAGACTGGTTGGTGGTTAGTTCATGCACATTCAGATGAATTCTTCAAAATTACAATTTTAAAAAATTTAGCTGGGGGCCAGGCTGTATATATACGCACTAATTGACTGAAAGAGCACGCACTTGGCGCGATGATGTCATGTTATCCATGGAAAAATGCATTTTTAGACAATATGATTTGCCTGAGGGGCTAGGAGACCCCGAGAGTAACAAGCGCTTGAAGTGAAGTGAATTATATTTATATAGCGCTTTTCTCTAGTGACTCAAAGCACTATACATAGTGAAACCCAATATCTAAGTTGCATTTAAACCAGCGTGGGTGGCACTGGGAGCAGGTGGGTAAAGTGTCTTGCCCAAGGACACAAAGGCAGTGACTAGGATGGCAGAAGCGGGGATCGAACCTGCAACCCTCAGGTCGATGGCACGGCCGCTCTACCAACCGAGCTATACCGCCGCTTGCCTTGTTGCCTTTCCATTAAGAACAATAAATTAGTTTTTAATATGAGTTTGCTGGTTTCAAGAAATGTAATGCCGAGCGCATATCATTATGTCAAGATAATGGCACTAGCATTTACTTCATTTAAGAATATTTTTCAACATATTGATGCAACATAATTTTATGCAGTAGTACTTAAAACAATTTTATCTTTTAAATACATTTCAATGAATTTGATAAAAATACATGCATTTATTATTTCTATAATTTATTTTCATTTTATTGTATTTAAGTATTTACTTCTTTTTATTTAATTGTCCTTAAGGGGTTTTTGTATTTGTATTTACTACTACTAATAATAATCTATTATGTGTTGTTAAATGCAATTGTTTTGCTTTTAAATTATTAACAAATTATGTGATTTGTTGTGATTATTTTTTAATTGTAATTTATAAACTGCATCTAATTTCATGCAGAAGTACTTAAAACAATTTTATTTTTTTAATACATTTCAATGAATTTGATCAAATACATGAGTTTATTATTTATATAATTTATTTTCATTTTATTGTATTTATTTAAGTATTTACTTTTTTTTTTTTGTCCTTAAGGGGGTTTTGTATTTGTATTTACTACTACTACTAATAATCTATTATGTTTGTTAAATGCAAATATTTTGCTTTTAAATTATTAACAAATGATGTAATTTGTTGTGATTTTTGTTTTATTGTAATTTATAAACTGAATCTAATTTTATGCAGTAGTACTTAAAACAATTTTATTTTTTAAATACATTTCAATGATATTGTACGCAGCCCCTAAAGGGACATGGGGGAAAAAAAATGTTATCATTTTTTTATTATTATTATGTTTTTAGACATGTATCTCGTGCGCACGAGATAGTTTCCCGTGCGCACGGGATACATGTCAAAAATAAATAAATTATTTAAAAAAATTATAAATATACAAATTTCCTCCATGTCCTTTTAGGTGCTCTGTAAATTTTATTGAATACATGTATTTATTATTTATATATAATTTATTTTAATTTTATTGTATTTATCTAAGTATTTACTATTGGTATTTTGGTTAGGTTATACTGTGTTTTTGAGCAAAAAGGTCTCTCTTTTTTTTTCTACCAAGAAAAGTGCACTTGTTATTAGTGAGAATATACTTATTTTAAGGTATTTTTGGGTTCATTGAGGTTAGCTAAATGTACTTGTTTTGGAAAGTCTTGACAAGCCAAATTTTCTTGTTTTATTGGCAGATAATTTTGCTTAGTTCAAATAAAATACCCTTCATTTTTGTATTTTTTTTCTCTTGTTTTTGAACACTGACTTTTTGCATTGCACCCTTGCTCCTGATGGTGGTTAGGGCCTTGCATGGCAACTCTCGCCATCAGTGTGTGAATGTGTGTGTGAATGGGTGAATGTGGAAATAGTGTCAAAGCGCTTTGAGTACCTTGAAGGTAGAAAAGCGCTATACAAGTATAACCCATTTACCATTTTACTTTGTTAGGTACAAGCAAACAGCAACCAACGCTATTTCTTTTTTTCCAGGGCTTAATGAGACTAAAATATATACATTTATATATTTTAATTTATTTTCTTTTTCTTAGCGCTGAAAGCCATTAAAAGTCACATATTTTATGTATGTATTTTTAAAATGCCTCTAAAAGGGAACTGCACTTTTTTGGGGGGAATTTTGCCTATCGTTTACAATCATTATGAGAGACAAGAAGACAAACGTTTTTTGTGCTACGGTATTAGACATAAAAGCTAACTTTGGCAAGAGATAAGCTAGCTTCGCATCATGTTTCAATTTGTATAAAAAACAACACGATGCGATAAGACACCAGTCTTTACCGACTGAAAAACATGAACAATCAGTTGTACATTTGGTCAATATTTTCCGTTGATTTGGGCACGCCATTAATTCGGCATAGCTCAACTCAAAAGTTCCAGACCTCACTCTCTTGGCTTCCGTCTGCTCCAACGTTTCACCCTTAGCAGCAGTTCGTCCTCTGTATATTCAGCTTCAAAAAGACAAGATTGTGAAGCCTTATTTTTGTTGTCTATTACGAAGTCCGCCATGATTACAACACATGCGCGCGTTTCTTTCCGGAAGTAGGAACACACATTTGTTGCCGGAACTGGGAAGTGAGCTGCTATGGAAACGGAAATACATGCGCCAGTGAAGGATGACCCGGGAATGATTAAAATGTCCAAAATAGGGTAAATATTGAACATATGACATATTGTTATGAACGTGTCTGTTAATACATTATACACATGTGTGTTCTTGTCTCTCATAGTGATCGTTGACGATAGGCAAAATTCCCAAAAAAGTGCCTTTCCCCTTGAATAGGCATATATATATATAATAAATCATGAAATAAAATGTATGACTTTTAAGAGCTACGAGTGCTTAAAAAAAATATTTATATATATATTAAATTAAATTTTTTTTTTTTATATATATATATATATATATATATATATATATATATATATATATATATATATATATATATATATATATATATATATATATATATATATATATATATCAGGGACGGCGTGGCGCAGTGGCAGAGTGGCCGTGCGCAACCCGAGGGTCCCTGGATCAATCCCCACCTAGTACCAACCTCGTCATGTCCGTTGTGTCCTGAGCAAGACACTTCACCCTTGCTCCTGATGGGTGCTGGTTAGCGCCTTGCATGGCAGCTCCCTCCATCAGTGTGTGAATGTGTGTGTGAATGTGGAAATAGTGTCAAAGCGCTTTGAGTACCTTGAAGGTAGAAAAGCGCTATACAAGTACAACCCATTTATCATTATTTACTTTATTTCCATGCAGCATATCATGCTTTATCAAACTTTATTTTACTTTATTTCCATGCAGCATATCATGCTTTATCAAACTTTGTTTTACTTTCCTTCCGTGCTGCATTTCATGCACCATCAAACTTTGTTTTACTCTCCTTCCTCGCTGCATATCATGCACTATCAAACTTTATGTTTTAATTTTTTTCATGCAGCATATCATGCACGATCAAACTTTGTTTTACTTTTCTCCCGTGCAGCATGTAATGCACTATCCAACTTTATGTTTTACTTTTTTTTCGTGCAGCATATCATGCACTATCAAACTTTATGTTTTACTTTTTTTCGTGCAGCATGTCATGCACCATCAAACTTTGTTCTACTCTCCTTCCTCGCTGCATATCATGCACTATCAAACTTTATGTTTTAATTTTTTTCATGCAGCATATCATGCACTCTCAAACTTTGTTTTACTTTTCTTCCGTGCAGCATGTAATGCACTATCAAACTTTGTTTTACTTTTCTTCCGTGCAGCATGTCATGCACCATCAAACTTTGTTTTACTTTTCTTCCGTGCAGCATATCATGCACTATCAAACTTTGTTTTACTTTTCTTCCGTGCAGCATGTCATGCTTTATCAAACTTTGTTTTACTTTTCTTCCGTGCAGCATATCATGCACTATCAAAACTTTGTTTTAATTTCTTTCCGTGCAGCATATCATGCACTATCAAAACTTTGTTTTACTTTCTTTCCGTGCAGCATATCATGCACTATCCAACTTTATTTTACTTTATATCCATGCAGCATATCATGCTTTATCAAACGTTGTTTTACTTTCCTTCCGTGCTGCATATCATGCACTATCAAACTTTGTTTTACTTTCCTTCCATGCAGCATTTCATGCACCATCAAACTTTGTTTTACTCTCCTTCCTCGCTGCATATCATGCACTATCAAACTTTATGTTTGAATTTTTTTCATGCAGCATATCATGCACTCTCAAACTTTGTTTTACTTTTCTTCCGTGCAGCATGTAATGCACTATCAAACTTTGTTTTACTTTTCTTCCGTGCAGCATGTCATGCACCATCAAACTTTGTTTTACTTTTCTTCCGTGCAGCATATCATGCACTATCAAACTTTGTTTTACTTTTCTTCCGTGCAGCATGTCATGCTTTATCAAACTTTGTTTTACTTTTCTTCCGTGCAGCATATCATGCACTATCAAAACTTTGTTTTAATTTCTTTCCGTGCAGCATATCATGCACTATCAAAACTTTGTTTTACTTTCTTTCCGTGCAGCATATCATGCACTATCCAACTTTATTTTACTTTATATCCATGCAGCATATCATGCTTTATCAAACGTTGTTTTACTTTCCTTCTGTGCTGCATGTCATGCACCATCAAACTTTGTTTTACTCTCCTTCCTTGCTGCATATCATGCACTATCAAACTTTATGTTTTAATTTTTTTCATGCAGCATATCATGCACTATCAAACTTTGTTTTACTTTTCTTCCGTGCAGCATGTAATGCACTATCAAACTTTATGTTTTACTTTTTTTTCGTGCAGCATATCATGCACTATCAAACTTTATGTTTTACTTTTTTTGTGCAGCATATCATGCACTATCAAACTTTGTTTTACTTTTCTTCCGTGCAGCATGTAATGCACTATCAAACTTTATGTTTTAATTTTTTTCATGCAGCATATCATGCACTATCAAACTTTGTTTTACCTTTTTTCCGTGCAGCAAATCATGCACTATCATATGTCATGTTTTACTTTCCTTTTGTGCAGCATATCACGCACTACAAATCTTTGTTTTACTTTCTTTCCGTGCAGCATATCATGCACTATCAAACTTTGTTTTACTTTCTTTCCGTGCAGCATATCATGCTTTGTCAAACTTTGTTTTACTTTCTTTCCGTGCAGCATTTCATGCACCATCAAACTTTATGTTTGAATTTTTTTCATTCAGCATATCATGCACTATCAAAACTTAGTTTTACTTTCCTTCCGTGCAGCATATCATGCACTATCAAACTTCATGTTTTAATTTTTTTCATGCAGCATATCATGCACTATCAAACTTTGTTTTACTTTTCTTCCATGCAGCATGTAATGCACTATTAAACTTTGTTTTACTTTTCTTCCGTGCAGCATGTAATGCACTATCAAACTTTATGTTTTACTTTTTTTTCGTGCAGCATATCATGCACTATCAAACTTTGTTTATTTTTTTTCCGTGCAGCATATCATGCACTATTGAACTTTGTTTTACTTTTCTTCCGTGCAGCATATCATGCACTATCAAACTTTGTTTTACTTTCTTTCCGTGCGGCATTTCATGCACCATCAAACTTTGTTTTACTTTCCTTCCTTAGTGCATGATATGCACCATTAAACTTTGTTTTACCTTTCTTCTGTGCAGCATATCATGCACTATCAAACTTTGTTTTACTCTTTTTTTCCCCCGTGCAGCATATCATGCACTGTTTGAACCCCACCTACCTGCCTTGGCTTGTCTGTGCTCTTGTTGTTTGAGTTGGTCTTTGCATCTGCGGGCAAAACACACACACACACACACACACGCACGCACACACACACACACACACACACACACACACACACACACACACACACACACACACACACACACACACACACACACACACACACACACACACACAAGTGTATTGCACTTTAGTTGTAGCAGACGACAATAATTTGTCACCAAACAAACACTGCGTTGTCCTTGACGACCGGTGACTGTTTGTTAGGCCAGTCGCCATAGCAACGGGGAGTTCTTCAATAACAGGAAACTGGGCGAAGTCTTCTGAGGTTAGCTGGCGCGTGACAGAGAATGTCCCATCTCATCAAAGTAAAGAGCTTTTATTTTGGTGACTTTCTACTTCAACTTGTCATGGCAAAATAGCATTTTGGTGTCAAATGAATCAACAAATAACTCAAAATTGGCCATGGCCATGTTTTTGTTGCTGTTTTGTCCCTGATAGTGCATGATATGCTGCCCAGGAAGCGTCTGCAGAGTAAAGAAAAGACCAAAATAGAGTATTTGGGTTGGAAAGCATAAAAGCAGATGTTGGCTCTATAAAACTTTTCTGGACTTGGCAAACAAAGTTTAAAAAAAAATTAAAGCTGCAAGCAGCGTTGGTCGGGCCCGCGTATTTGGCAGGTGCTAGTCCTAAGTGTCCAAATACTTTTGTCAAGTTTTAGTCCCAAGTGTCCCAATACTTTTGTCTAGTGTACCTACCTTGTCTGCATTGTGTAGGCACGCTGGTGCTTCCTGCTTTTAAGCAGCCACCTTAAAAAAACAGCAGCGCAGCAGCATCAGCGCAGCGGTTCTTTGAAGGCTCATAAAATCAAAACCGGAGCAGTTATAAAAACGCGCTTCTGTAGTTTTAATCACAAGGGTTCAATCTCTCTCCTGTGTTAGTTTGAAGCCGAAACGACAAAGAGGAGATAGTTTTTGAAGGAAGGTGACCGGTTTTTACAAAAATGTTGTGTTGAAGGGGGAATAGCAAACTTCCTGTAGATCTTTGCTGGGGGTTGTCAATTTATGAAATGTAGGTCTAAGTGAGACCTACGGAAAGGTTTTAGTTTCATGTCTCTCCGACCTTCCCAGTGGGAGTTACAGGCAGTTTTGTCATTTTTTTTCTTCCGAGGAGCAGTTTTTTCTCGGTTTTATTCAAAAATTGCTCTAGAGCTCAATTTTGAGATTTGGGGTTAGGTTTTTTTTGTAGATCGCAATGTTTGCCAGTCCTGATGTGTGCGTTCAGTTTGGTGAGTTTTGAAGCATGTTAAGGGGGTCAAATTAAAGCTCAAAAAGGCAAAAGTGACTGATTTTACTAACATTTTGTGTTGAAGGGGGAATAGCAAACTTCCTGTAGATTTTTGGCCGAGGAAATAAAGTAATACAATTTAAGTCTAAGTGAGACCTGTGGGAGTCCTTATGCAATGGACCATGCGGGCCCTAAAAAAGAGCATGTGGTGGAGTGTTTAGAAGCTGACCAGAGCACGTCTGGTCCACACGGAGCTGGCATGTGGCGGCCATGGCGATGGCGAGGGAGCTGGCATGTGGCGGCCATGGCGATGGCGAGGGAGCTGGCATGTGGCGGCCATGGCGATGGCGAGGGAGCTGGCAGGGCGTTGGTTGGTTAGTTAGTGCTGAAGGGATGATTCATCACAAAGTGTTGCAGGCCACGCCCCCAAAGAACAAAGATGTGTGCCATGGAAAGAAGGAAGAAGTGTTGAGAATCAAAGGCGTGTTGCTTCCAAACCTCCTGCTGGAAAAGCCACATCCCTTTTTTTGAAGATGTTGATAAAAAGCAGACTTTTCATTTTGCTGCCAGATTTGTGATCTCTGAGGTTGGGAAGTTTCCATTCCTGCAGATCCGCTGGTGAAGATGAAGAAGATGTTTGTAAGCCAAAGAAGAAGAAGAAGAAGAAGAAGAAGCCATGTTTGTTTGTCAGCCAGCAGGTTACATGCTTCACTCTTTGTGGCCTAATGATGGTGATACTACTACTACTACTACTACCACCACAACCACCTCCATCAACAACAACAACAACAACAACAACAACCTTTTTTTTACACCGCACAATGACATCATTATTATTCTGTTTGTATCTTTTTATTCATTACAGTCTGGTACTTGATTCTCCTGAGCAGCATATCATGCACTTTCAAACTTTGTTCTACTTTTTTCTCATGCAGCATATCATGCACTATCAAACTTTGTTCTACTTTTTTTTATGCAGCATATCATGCACTATCAAACTTTGTTCAACTTTTTTATGCAGCATATCATGCACTATCAAACTTTGTTCTACTTTTTTCTCATGCAGCATATCATGCACTATCAAACTTTGTTCTACTTTTTTCTCATGCAGCATATCATGCACTATCAAACTTTGTTCTACTTTTTTTTATGCAGCATATCATGCACTATCAAACTTTGTTCTACTTTTTTTATGCAGCATATCATGCACTATCAAACTTTGTTCTACTTTTTTCTCATGCAGCATATCATGCACTATCAAACTTTGTTCTACTTTTTTTATGCAGCATATCATGCACTATCAAACTTTGTTCTACTTTTTTCTCATGCAGCATATCATGCACTTTCATATCATGCACTATCAAAACTTTGTTCTACTTTTTTCTCATGCAGCATATCATGCACTATCAAACTTTGTTCTACTTGATTCTCCTGAGCAGCATATCATGCACTATCAAACTTTGTTCTACTTTTTTTTATGCAGCATATCATGCACTATCAAACTTTGTTCTACTTTTTTTCTCATGCAGCATATCATGCACTATCAAACTTTGTTCTACTTTTTTCTCATGCAGCATATCATGCACTATCAAACTTTGTTCTACTTTTTTCTCATGCAGCATATCATGCACTATCAAACTTTGTTCTACTTTTTTTTATGCAGCATATCATGCACTATCAAACTTTGTTCTACTTTTTTTATGCAGCATATCATGCACTATCAAACTTTGTTCTACTTTTTTCTCATGCAGCATATCATGCACTATCAAACTTTGTTCTACTTTTTTTATGCAGCATATCATGCACTATCAAACTTTGTTCTACTTTTTTCTCATGCAGCATATCATGCACTTTCATATCATGCACTATCAAAACTTTGTTCTACTTTTTTCTCATGCAGCATATCATGCACTATCAAACTTTGTTCTACTTGATTCTCCTGAGCAGCATATCATGCACTATCAAACTTTGTTCTACTTTTTTTTATGCAGCATATCATGCACTATCAAACTTTGTTCTACTTTTTTTCTCATGCAGCATATCATGCACTATCAAACTTTGTTCTACTTTTTTTTATGCAGCATATCATGCACTATCAAACTTTGTTCTACTTTTTTCCTCATGCAGCATGTCATGCACTATAAAAAAGTTGTACTTTCTTTCCATGCAGCATGCTAAGCACTATCAAATTCTGTGTCTAATTTACTTTCTGTGCAGCATATCATGCACTATTAAACTTTGTTTTACTTTCTTTCTGTGCAGCATATCATGCACTATAAAAACTTTGTTTTACTTTTTCTTCATGCAGCATATCATGCACCATCAAACTCTTTATCTTTTTTTTGTTGTTGTGCGGCATAGCATGCCATATCAAACTTTGTTGCACTTTCTTTCTGTGCAGCATATCCTGCACTATCAATCTTTGTTTTACTTTCTGTGCAGCATATCATGCACCAACAAACTTAGTTTTACTTTTTTCCTTGCAGCATATCATGCACTATCAAACTTCGTCTTATTTTCTTTCCATGCAGCGTATCATGCACCATCAAACTTGATGTTTCACTTTCTTTCTGTGCAGCATATCATGCAGTATCAGCCTTTTTGTTTCACTTTCTTTCTGTGCAGCATATCTTGCACTATCAAACTTTGTTGCACTTTCTTTTTGCGCAGCCTGTCATGCACCATCAAACTTTGTTTTACTTTATTGCCATGCAGCATATCACGCACTATCAAACTTGATGTTTCACTTTCTTTCTGTGCAGCATATCATGCACTATCAAACTTGATGTTTCACTTTCTTTCTGTGCAGCATATCATGCTCTATCAAATTGATGTTTCACTTTTTTTCTGTGCAGCATATCATGCACTATCAAACTTGACGTTGCACTTTCTTTTTGCGCAGCCTGTCATGCACTATCAAACCTTCTCATTTTCTTTTCATGCAGCATAACCGGCACTATCAAACTTGATGTTTCACTTTCTTTCTGTGCAGCATATTATACGCTATCAAACTTTGTCGCACTTTCTTTGTGCGCAGCCTGTCATGCACTATCCAACTTTGTCTTATTTTATAAACTTGATGTTTCCCTTTCTTTCTGTGCAGCATATCATGCACTATCAAACTTTGTTGCACTTTCTTTTTGCACAGCCTGTCATGCACATCAAACTTTGTTTTACTATATTTTCATGCAGCATATCATGCACTATCAAACGTCTTGTTTTCTTTTCATGCAGCATATCCGGCACTATCAAACTTGATGTTTTACTTTCTTTCTGTGCAGCATATCATGCACTATCAAACTTTTGTTTTACTTTCTTTTCGTGCAGCATATCCGACAATATCAAACTTGATGTTGCACTTTCTTTTTGCGCAGCCTGTCATGCACTATCAAACCTTCTTATTTTCTTTTCATGCAGCATAACCGGCACTATCAAACTTGATGTTTCACTTTCTTTCTGTGCAGCATATCATGCACTATCAAACTTTGTTGCACTTTCTTTGTGCGCAGCCTGTCATGCACCATCAAACTTTGTTTTACTTTATTGCCATGCAGCATATCATGCACTATCAAATTTGATGTTTCACTTTCTTTCTGTGCAGCATATCATGCACTATCAAACTTTGTTGCACTTTCTTTTCGCGCAGCCTGTCATGCACCATCAAACTTTGTTGCACTTTATTTCCATGCAGCATATCATGCACTATCAAATTTGATGTTTCACTTTCTTTCTGTGCAGCATATCATGCACTATCAAACTTGACGTTGCACTTTCTTTTTGCGCAGCCTGTCATGCACTATCAAACCTTCTTATTTTCTTTTCATGCAGCATAACCGGCACTATCAAACTTGATGTTTCACTTTCTTTCTGTGCAGCATATTATACTCTATCAGACTTTGTTGCACTTTCTTTGTGCGCAGCCTGTCATGCACTATCCAACTTTGTCTTATTTTATAAACTTGATCTTGCCCTTTCTTTCTGTGCAGCATATCATGCACTATCAAACTTTGTTCCACTTTCTTTTTGCACAGCCTGTCATGCACATCAAACTTAGTTTTACTATATTTTCATGCAGCATATCATGCACTATCAAACGTTGTCTTGTTTTCTTTTCATGCAGCATATCATGCACTATCAAACGTTGTCTTGTTTTCTTTTCATGCAGCATATCCGGCACTATCAAACCTGATGTTTCACTTTCGTTCTGTGCAGCTTATCATGCACTATCAAACTTTGTTGCACTTTCTTTTTGCGCAGCCTGTCATGCACCATCAAACTTTGTTTTACTTTATTTCCATACAGCATACCATGCACTATCAAACTTGATGTTTCACTTTCTTTCTGTGCAGCATATCATGCACTATCAAACTTTGTTGCACTTTCTTTTCGCGCAGCCTGTCATGCACCATCAAACTTTGTTTTACTTTATTTCCATACAGCATACCATGCACTATCAAACTTGATGTTTCACTTTCTTTCTGTGCAGCATATCATGCACTATCAAACTTTGTTGCACTTTCTTTTCGCGCAGCCTGTCATGCACTATCCAACTTTGTCTTATTTTCTTAACGCGCAGCATATCCAGCACTATCAAACTTGATGTTTCACTTTCTTTCTGTGCAGCATATCATGCACTATCAAACTTGACGTTGCACTTTCTTTTTGCGCAGCCTGTCATGCACTATCAAACCTTCTTATTTTCTTTTCATGCAGCATAACCGGCACTATCAAACTTGATGTTTCACTTTCTTTCTGAGCAGCATATTATACTCTATCAAACTTTGTTGCACTTTCTTTGTGCGCAGCCTGTCATGCACTATCCAACTTTGTCTTATTTTATAAACTTGATCTTTCCCTTTCTTTCTGTGCAGCATATCATGCACTATCAAACTTTGTTGCACTTTCTTTTTGCGCAGCCTGTCATGCACCATCAAACTTTGTTTTACTATATTTTCATGCAGCATATCATGCACTATTAAACGTTGTCTTGTTTTCTTTTCATGCAGCATATCCGACACTATCAAACTTGATGTTGCACTTTCTTTTTGCGCAGCCTGTCATGCACTATCAAACCTTCTTATTTTCTTTTCATGCAGCATAACCGGCACTATCAAACTTGATGTTTCACTTTCTTTCTGTGCAGCATATCATGCAGTATCAAACTTTGTCTTATTTTCTTTCCATGCAGCATATCATGCACTATCAAACTTAATGTTGCACTTTCTTTTTGCGCAGCCTGTCATGCACTATTAAACCTTCTTATTTTCTTTTCATGCAGCATAACCGGCACTATCAAACTTGATGTTTCACTTTCTTTCTGTGCAGCATATCATGCACTATCAAACTTCGTCTTATTTTCTTTCCATGCAGCGTATCATGCACTATCAAACTTGATGTTTCACTTTCTTTCTGTGCAGCATATCATGCACTATCAGCCTTTTTGTTTCACTTTCTTTCTGTGCAGCATATTTTGCACTATCAAACTTTGTTGCACTTTCTTTTTGCGCAGCCTGTCATGCACCATCAAACTTTGTTTTACTTTATTTCCATGCAGCATATCATGCACTATCAAACTTGATGTTTCACTTTCTTTCTGTGCAGCATATCATGCACTATCAAACTTGATGTTTCACTTTCTTTCTGTGCAGCATATCATGCACTATCAAACTTGATGTTTCACTTTCTTTCTGTGCAGCATATCATGCACTATCAAACTTGATGTTTCACTTTCTTTCTGTGCAGCATATCATGCACTATCAAACTTGATGTTTCACTTTCTTTCTGTGCAGCATATCATGCACTATCAAACTTTGTTGCACTTTCTTTGTTCGCAGCCTGTCATGCACCATCAAACTTTGTTTTACTTTATTTCCATGCAGCATATCATACACTATCAAATTTGATGTTTCACTTTCTTTTCGTGCAGCATATCCGGCACTATCAAACTTGATGTTTCACTTTCTTTCTGTGCAGCATATCATGCACTATCAATCTTTGTTGCACTTTCTTTGTGCGCAGCCTGTCATGCACCATCAAACTTTGTTTTACTTTATTTCCATGCAGCATATCATGCACTATCAAATTTGACGTTTCCCTTTCTTTCTGTGCAGCATATCATGCACTATCAAACTCTGTTGCACTTTCTTTTCGCGCAGCCTGTCATGCATTATCCAACTTTGTCTTATTTTCTTTTCGTGCAGCATATCCAACACTATCAAACTTGATGTTGCACTTTCTTTCTGTGCAGCATATCATGCACTATCAAACTTGATGTTGCACTTTCTTTTTGCGCAGCCTGTCATGCACTATCAAACCTTCTTATTTTCTTTTCATGCAGCATAACCGGCACTATCAAACTTGATGTTTCACTTTCTTTCTGTGCAGCATATCATGCACTATCAAACTTTGTTGCACCTTCTTTGTGCGCAGCCTGTCATGCACCATCAAACTTTGTTTTACTTTATTTCCATGCAGCATATCATGCACTATCAAATTTGATGTTTCACTTTCTTTCTGTGCAGCATATCATGCACTATCAAACTTTGTTGCACTTTCTTTTCGCGCAGCCTGTCAGGCACTATCCAACTTTGTCTTATTTTCTTAACGCGCAGCATATCCAGCACTATCAAACTTGATGTTTCATGTTCTTTCTGTGCAGCGTGTCATGCACTATCAAACTTTGTTGCACTTTCTTTTTGCACAGCCTGTCATGCACCGTCAAACTTTGTTTTACTTTATTTTCATGCAGCATATCATGCACTATCGAACTTGATGTTTCACTTTCTTCCTGTGCAGCATATCATGCACTATCACGTGACGTCCTGCATGCGTTTGCATCCCAAAGGCCGGCGCCTTCAGGTCCTAATCTCTGCTGGGAAACTGCTCGAAACTTCCAAGAAGGCGAAAATAAGTCGGAATGCGGCGTGTCTGAGAAAAGTGGAGTTTCCATGGCAACCGCCTCCTCTAATAACACAAACAGAACGTTTCTGTTTCCACCCAGGCTGATAAAAAAAAAACAAAGCAAAATGTTCTCCCAAGTGATGCTGCTCAACGAGAGCCTCCGTGGGAACGCTGAGGCAGGATGATGTGGTGGCAGCAGCTGCTCCATGACATCATCACCATGAAGATGAAAGATGGAGGATCTTTCAAAGTGTAGTGGAACTTGACACTCAAGGTCGTGCATCACCTTGTTGTTTTTGACTCACGTTCCAGTCATCAACACAACACCCTCGTCTCCTTTCACACTCCAGCCTTTGTTCACCTTTTGGCTCGACGCACTGCACCGATACGCGACACTCACGGTGCCCACGTGATACCAACATGATACCAATGGGAAGCCCTCACACAGCAACAGTTGGATTTTTTTGTTGTCATTTTACACTTAGAAATGTATTAAATTCAGTATGTATAATGTGTTAAATTATATCAGTTACCTCATTTTCTAAAACATATTTTAAATTTAATTTTTTAACATATTTTTTACACAATTTAAAACAATTTTTTATTTATTTTTCAATGTAATTTTTAAATATTCATTGTATGAGAATAAACGTGGCATCACCACATTTTTATTTGACATTATTATGCAATTAAGTCATATATTTTCAATAAGAAAAATACATTGTATGCAATTTTAACATGTTTTATATATTTTACATAATCCTTAGCATATTTTTACATATTTCAAAGCATTTTAACATAATTAATGGGTAATATTTGACATAATATGATGTATTTTTTAACATAATTTTTAATGCATTTTACATAATTTATGGGCAATATTTTATACAACATGATGTATTTTTAACATATTTTTAACGCATTTTAACATAATTATGTGTAATATTTGACATAATATGACGTATCATTTTAACCTAATTTATAAATGCATTTTAAACGTGAATTTTGAGTGATATTGTTATTTAATTTTACATATGTTTTACCTCGTCCAAGTTATTTATTTTTCACATAATCTGGTCATAATATTTTTACATAATTTTTTTATGTATTTTAAACATTATGTTTGCGTTATGTAATTTTACATTTGTTTTTGCATAATCTAACATTTTGTATGCATCTTTAACATTTTTGTCAAGTTTTACATAATTTTAAACAATGTTTTTAAAGTAATATATTCCTCATTTTACAGCAACAAAACAAACCGTGACATTTTTTTTTACATAACATGATGTATTTTTTAACATAATTTTTAATTCATTTTAAACATGATTTTTGACTGATATTTTTACACAATTTAAAACAATTTGTTTTTGTATTTTTCAATGTAATTTTTAAATATTCATTGTATGAGAATAAACGTGGCATCACCACATTTTTATTTGACATTATTATGGCAATGAAGTCATATATTTTCAATAAGAAAAATACGTTGTATGCAATTTTTTTTCATGTTTTATATATTTTACATAATCCTTAACATATTTTTACATATTTCAATGCATTTTAACATAATTTATGGGTAATATTTGACATAATATGATGTATTTTTTAAATATAATTTTTAATGCATTTTACATAATTTATGGGTAATATTTTATATAACATGATGTATTTTTAACATATTTTTTATGCATTTTAACATAATTATGTGTAATATTTTACATAATATGATATATCATTTTAACCTAATTTATAAATGCATTTCAAACGTGAATTTTGAGTGATATTGTTATTTAATTTTACATATGTTTTACCTCGTCCAAGTTATTTATTTTTCACATAATCTAGTCATAATATTTTTACATAAGTTTTTTATGTATTTTAAACATTATGTTTGCGTTATGTAATTTTACATTTGTTTTTGCATAATCTAACATTTTGTATGCATCTTTAACATTTTTGTCAAGTTTTACATAATTTTAAACAATGTTTTTAAAGTAATATATTCCTCATTTTACAGCAACAAAACAAACCGTGACATTTTTTTTTACATAACGTGATGTATTTTTTAACATATTTTTTAATTCATTTTAAACATGATTTTTGACTGATATTTTTACACAATTTAAAACTTTTTTTTTTTGGTATTTTTCAATGTAATTTTTAAATATTCATTGTATGAGAATAAACGTGGCATCACCACAATTTTATTTGACATTATTATGGCAAGGAAGTCATATATTTTCAATAAGAAAAATACGTTGTATGCAATTTTTTTTTTCAGGTTTTATATATTTTACATAATCCTTAACATATTTTTACATATTTCAATGCATTTTAACATAATTTATGGGTAATATTTGAAATAATATGATGTATTTTTTAACATAATTTTTAATGCATTTTACATAATTTATGGGTAATATTTTATACAACATGATGTATTTTTAACATATTTTTAATGCATTTTAACATAATTATGTGTAATATTTTACATAATATGACGTATCATTTTAACCTAATTTATAAATGCATTTTAAACGTGATTTTTGAGTGATATTGTTATTTAATTTTACATATGTTTTACCTAGTCCAAGTTATTTAAATTTTTCTATGAATGTTAAGCATTTTTCACATAATCTGGTCATAATATTTTTACTTATTTTAATATATTTTATTTATTTTAATGTATTTTAAACATTATGTTTGCGTTATGTAATTTTACATTTGTTTTTGCATAATCTAACATTTTGTATGCATCTTTAACATTTTTGTCAAGTTTTACATAGTTTTAAACAATGTAAATGAACGCCTTTTTAGCCAATTTTTTTTAAAGTAATATTCCTCATTTTACAGCAACAAAACAAACCGTGACATTTTTTTTTACATAACATAATGTAATTTTTAACATAATTTTTTAATTCATTTTAAACATGATTTTTGACTGATATTTTTATGTAATTTTACACGTTTTACCGAATCCTAGTTATTTAAACATTTTTCTAAATTTTAAGCATTTTTCACATAATCTTTCAAATATTTTTACACAATTTGTTTATGTATTTTAAACATAATGTTTGCGGTATGTAATTTTATATTTGTCTTTGCATAATCCAACATAATTTATGGGTAATATTTGACATAATATGATGTATTTTTTAATATAATTTTTAATGCATTTTACATAATTTATGGGTAATATTTTATATAACATGATGTATTTTTAACATATTTTTAATGCATTTTAACATAATTATGTGTAATATTTTACATAATATGGCGTATCATTTTAACCTAATTTATAAATGCATTTTAAACGTGATTTTTGAGTGATATTGTTATTTAATTTTACATATGTGTTACCTAGTCCAAGTTATTTAAATTTTTCTATGAATGTTAAGCATTTTTCACATAATCTGGTCATAATATTTTTACATCATTTTTTTAATGTATTTTAAACATTATGTTTGCGTTATGTAATTTTACATTTGTTTTTGCATTTTAACCTAATTTATAAATGCATTTTAAACGTGATTTTTGAGTGATATTGTTATTTAATTTTACATATGTTTTACCTAGTCCAAGTTATTTAAATTTTTCTATGAATGTTAAGCATTTTTCACATAATCTGGTCATAATATTTTTTACATAATTTTTTTATGTATTTTAAACATTATGTTTGCGTTATGTAATTTTACATTTGTTTTTGCATAATCTAACATTTTGTATGCATCTTTAACATTTTTGTCAAGTTTTGCATAATTTTAAACGCCTTTTTAGCCAAAAAATTTTTAAAGTAATATATTCCTCATTTTACACCAACAAAACAAACCGTGACATTTTTTTTACATAACATGATGTATTTTTTAACATAATTTTTAATTCATTTTAAACATGATTTTTGACTGATATTTTTATGTAATTTTACACGTTTTACCGAATCCTAGTTATTTAAACATTTTTCTGAATTTTAAGCATTTTTCACATAATCTTTCAAATATTTTTTACACAATTTGTTTATGTATTTTAAACATAATGTTTGCGTTATGTAATTTTTTATATGTCTTTGCATAATCTAACATTTTTTAAACAATTTGTAGTATATTTTGTATGCATCTTTAAAAAGTTTTTGTTACATTTTACATAATTTTAAACATTAATGTAAAGTAATGCCTTTTTAGCACAATTTTTTTTGGTAATATATTCTTTGTATTACAGCAAAAAAAGCATTGTGATATCAATTAAAAAAGGGAAGATTTTTGGTAAAATAAAAGAGAATATATATTGACATTAATAAATATATAATGTATAAAAAAATGAAAAAACAACACATTTTTCTTTCTGTGCAGCATATCATGCACTATCAAACTTGATGTTTCACTTTCTTTATTTAACAGAAACATCACCTCACATCATTTCCACTGTCATACTTTTCCCCCCCAAAAAGTGTAATTTTGCAATAGTTGATTTATGTAAATATGGTCATAAAACAGTTGCAATATTATGTTTTTTAAGAAGTAGTATTTTAGAGATAAACTCATGAAAATACGTTTAGTACGTTGTGGTATTTTCTGTGTTCGTCATGTAAATAATTGTTGCATATTCCTAATAAATATGTGATATGAGCAGCGTGTTGAAGGTTCTAGAATAATGAAAAGGGAACATGTTGACAAAGGCGGAAATGTGGGTTTAACCAGCTGTTTCCTGCCCTTTTTAAAAAAAACTGATTTTATCTTCAAAATAACAAAGTGCGGGAAAAAGTGTCCTGATAAAAATAAAATATTTTGGCAGCGCTAACAAAGGAACTATCCAGAACAGATGGGAATCTTTTTAGGTGCCAGAACAAACGTTGAAAATTCCAGCGCATCACAAGTTAGGTCTTTGAAGACAATCTTGCAAAAATAATCTTTGAATATTTTCATCCAGAACAAATCCTGACTACTTTTTTGTGCTGCTTTTACATCCCTAAATTTATTTGCATGGCTTTTTCATGCCTTGTTCTTGCGCATGTTCATTCATTGTAGCAGAATAAACGTGGTTTTATTTGACACTAATATGGGAATAAACTTTCTTTTGAAATACATATTGTGCACAACATGGTTCACACATTTTAACACGAATGTATTTTGAAGCATTTTTAACCATTTTTTTAGTGTCATGTTTGTCAGAACTTAATATATTTTTTACACAATCTAACATATTTTAACATTATTTTCAATGCATTTTTAATATATATTATTTACATATATTTTTACGTAATCGAATGTATTTTTACATTATTTTTTATATATATTTTTTAAATGTTTGCATAATATTTAATGTAATTGTATGTACATTTTACATCATATTTAAACTTTTTTTTATATAAACGTTTTGTGTATTTTTAACAGATTGGTTGCATAATATTTACGCAATTTTACAATTTTATTCAATCATATTTTTTACTTAACTTTACAGATTTTTGTGGCATATTATTGTGCATAATTCTTATCATGGTTGACATATTTTAACATGAATGTATTTTGAAGCGTTTTTAACCATTTTTTAGTGTCATGTTTGTCAGAACTTAATATATTTTTTACACAATCTAACATTATTTTCAATGCATTTTTAACTTAATTCTTATGCAATTTTACACAATTGTGTCTTTTTTTTAAACATAATCCTACATAGTTGTACATATTTTTAATGCATTTATTTAAAAAAAATGCATATTTTATGTAATTTAATTATTTACATAATTTTAATGCATTTAAACCACAATGTAGGAATAATATGTATATTTACATATATTTTTACGTAATCGAATGTATTTTTACATTATTTTTTTGTATATATTTTTGAAATGTTTGCATAATATTTAATGCAATTGTATGTACGTTTTACATCATATTTAAACTTTTTTTTATATAAACGTTTTGTGTATTTTTAACAGATTGGTTGCATAATATTTGCGCAATTTTACAATTTTATTCAATCATATTTTTTACTTAACTTTACAGATTTTTAAATGGAATTTAGCATATTTTTGTGGCATATTATTGTGCATAATTCTTATCATGGTTGACATATTTTAACATGAATGTATTTTGAAGCGTTTTTAACCATGTTTTAGTGTCATGTTTGTCAGAACTTAATATATTTTTTTACACAATCTAACATATTTTAACATTATTTTCAATGCATTTTTAACATAATTCTTATGCAATTTCACACAATTGTGTCTTTTTTTAAACATAATCCTACATAGTTGTACATATTTTTAATGCATTTATTTAAAAAAAATGCATATTTTATGTAATTTAATTATTTACATAATTTTAATGCATTTAAACCACAATATAGGAATAATATGTATATTTACATATATTTTTACGTAATCGAATGTATTTTTACATTATTTTTTATATATATTTTTTAAATGTTTGCATAATGTTTAATGCAATTGTATGTACATTTTACATCATATTTAAACTTTTTTTTATATAAACTTTTTGTGTATTTTTAACAGATTGGTTGCATAATATTTGCGCAATTTTACAATTTTATTCAATCATATTTTTTACTTAACTTCACAGATTTTTAAATGGAATTTAGCATATTATTGTGCATAATTCTTATCATGGTTGACATATTTTAACATGAATGTATTTTGAAGCGTTTTTAACCATTTTTTAGTGTCGTGTTTATCAGAACTTAATATATTTTTCTAATCTAACATATTTGAACATTATTTTTGACATAATTCTTATGCAATTTTACATAATTGTGTCTTTTTTTTTACATAATCCAACATATTTGTACATATTTTTATGCATTTATTTAAAAAAAACATTTTATGTAATTTAATTATTTACATCATGTTTATGCATTTTAAACACGATATGTGAATAATATGTATATTTGCGTATATCTTTACGTAATCAAATGTATTTTTACATTATTTTAAATATATTGTTAAAATGTTTGCATAATATTTAATGCAATTGTATGTATATTTTACATAATATTTAACACTTTTTTTCTACAAACTTTTTGTGTATTTTTAACAGATTTGTTGCATAATATTGACGCAATTTTATTCAAACATATTTTTAACTTAATTTTACAGCTTTCTTAATGGAATTTAGCATATTTTTGTGGAATATTATTGTGCATAATTCTTAACATAGTTTACGTATTTTAACATGAATGTATTTTGAAGCAATTTTAACAATTTTTTTTGTGTCGTGTTTATCAGAACTTAATATATTTTTTACATAATCTAACATATTTTAACATTATTTTCAATGCATTTTTAACATAATTCTTATGCAATTTTACATAATTGTGTCTTTTTTTTACATAATCCTACACATTTGTACATATTTTTAATGCATTTAAAAAAAAGGCCTATTTTATGTAATTTAAATTATTTACATAATTTTGATGCATTTTAAACACAATATATCAGTAGTATGTATTTTTACATATATCTTTACGTAATCAAATGTATTTTTACATTATTTTAAATATATTGTTAAAATGTTTGCATAATATTTAATGCAATTGTATGTATATTTTACATAATATTTAACACTTTTTTTCTACAAACTTTTTGTGTATTTTTAACAGATTTGTTGCATAATATTGACGCAATTTTATTCAAACATATTTTTAACTTAATTTTAGGCTTTCTTAATGGAATTTAGCATATTTTTGTGGAATATTATTGTGCATGATTCTTAACATAGTTTGCGTATTTTAACATGAATGTATTTTGAAGCATTTTAAACAATCTTTTTTGTGTCGCGTTTATCAGAACTTAATATATTTTTTTATATAATCCAACATAGGGGCTTCACGGTGGAAGAGGGGTTAGTGCATCTGCCTCACAATACGAAGGTCCTGAGTAGTCTTGGGTTCAATCCCGGGCTCGGGATCTTTCTGTGTGGAGTTTGCATGTCCTCCCCGTGACTGCGTGGGTTCCCTCCGGGTACTCCGGCTTCCTCCCACCTCCAAAGACATGCACCTGGGGATAAGTTGATTGGCAACACTAAATTGGCCCTAGTGTGTGAATGTGAGTGTGAATGTTGTCCGTCTATCTGTGTTGGCCCTGCGATGAGGTGGCGACTTGTCCAGGGTGTACCCCGCCTTCCGCCCGATTGTAGCTGAGATAGGCTCCAGCGCCCCCCGCGACCCCAAAGGGAATATGCGGTAGAAAATGGATGGATGGATGGATAATCCAACATATTTTAACATTATTTTCAATGCATTTTTAACATAATTCTTATGTAATTTTACATAATTGTGTCTTTTTTTTTTTACATAATCCAACATATTTGTACATATTTTTTATGCATTTATTTAAAAAAAAACATTTTATGTAATTTAATTATTTACATAATGTTTATGCATTTTAAACACAATATGTGAATAATATGTATATTTACGTATATCTTTACGTAATCAAATGTATTTTTACATTATTTTAAATATATTGTTAAAATGTTTGCATAATATTTAATGCAATTGTATGTATATTTTACATAATATTTCACACTTTTTTTCTACAAGCTTTTTGTGTATTTTTAACAGATTCGTTGCATAATATTGACGCAATTTTATTCAAACATATTTTTAACTTAATTTTACGGCTTTCTTAATGGAATTTAGCATATTTTTGTGGAATATTATTGTGCATAATTCTTAACATAGTTTACGTATTTTAACGGGAATGTATTTTGAAGCATTTTTAACAATTTTTTTGTGTCGCGTTTATCAGAACTTAATATATTTTTTACATAATCCAACATATTTTAACATTATTTTCAATGCATTTTTAACATAATTCTTATGCAATTTTACATAATTGTGTCTTTTTTTACATAATCCTACACATTTGTACATATTTTTAATGCATTTTTTTTTAAAAAGGCCCATTTTATGTAATTTAAATTATTTACATAATTTTGATGCATTTTAAACACAATATATGAGTAGTATGTATATTTACATATATCTTTACGTAATCAAATTTATTTTTACATTGTTTTAAATATATTGTTAAAATGTTTGCATAATATTTAATGCAATTGTATGTATATTTTACATAATATTTCACACTTTTTTTCTACAAACTTTTTGTGTATTTTTAACAGATTTGTTGCATAATATTGACGCAATTTTATTCAAACATATTTTTAACTTAATTTTACGGCTTTCTTAATGGAATTTAGCATATTTTTGTGGAATATTATTGTGCATAATTCTTAACATAGTTTACGTATTTTAACGGGAATGTATTTTGAAGCATTTTTAACAATTTTTTTGTGTCGCGTTTATCAGAACTTAATATATTTTTTACATAATCTAACATATTTGAACATTATTTTTGACATAACTCTCATGCAATTTTACACAATTGTGTCTTTTTTTTTTACATAATCCAACATATTTGTACATATTTTTAATGCATTTAAAAAAAAGGCCTATTTTATGTAATTTAAATTATTTACATAATTTTGATGCATTTTAAACACAATATATGAGTAGTATGTATATTTACATATATCTTGACGGAATCAAATGTATTTTTACATTATTTTAAATATATTGTTAAAATGTTTGCATGATATTTAATGCAATTGTATGTATATTTTACATAATATTTAACACTTTTTTTCTACAAACTTTTTGTGTATTTTTAACAGATTTGTTGCATAATATCGACACAATTTTATTCAAACATATTTTTAACTTAATTTTACGGCTTTCTTGATGGAATTTAGCATATTTTTGTGGAATATTATTGTGCATAATTCTTAACATAGTTTACGTATTTTAACATGAATGTATTTTGAAGCATTTTAAAAAAAAAATTTTGTGTCGTGTTTATCAGAACTTAATATATTTTTTACATAATCCAACATATTTTAACATTATTTTCAATGCATTTTTAACATAATTCTTATGCAATTTTACATAATTGTGTCTTTTTTTTTTTTACATAATCCTACACATTTGTACGTATTTTTAATGCTTTTTTTTTTTAAAGGCCCATTTTATGTAATTTAAATTATTTACATAATTTTGATGCATTTTAAACACAATATATGAATAGTATGTATATTTACATATATTTTTACGTAATCGAATGTATTTTTACATTATTTTAAATATATTGTTAAAATGTTTGCATAATATTTAATGCAATTGTATGCATATTTTACATAATATTTAACACTTTTTTTCTACAAACTTTTTGTGTATTTTTAACAGATTTGTTGCATAATATTGACGCAATTTTATTCAAACATATTTTTAACTTAATTTTACGGCTTTCTTAATGGAATTTAGCATATTTTTGTGGAATATTATTGTGCATGATTCTTAACATAGTTTACGTATTTTAACATGAATGTATTTTGAAGCATTTTTACAAAATGTTTTTGTGTCGTGTTTATCAGAACTTAATATATTTTTTACATAATCTAACATATTTTAACATTATTGTCAATGCATTTTTAACATAATTCTTATGCAATTTTACATAATTGTGTCTTTTTTTTTAACATAATCCTACATATTTGTACATATTTTTAATGCATTTTTTTTTAAAAAGGCCTATTTTATGTAATTTAAATTATTTACATAATTTTGATGCATTTTAAACACAATATATGAGTAGTATGTATATTTACATATATCTTGACGGAATCAAATGTATTTTTACATTATTTTAAATATATTGTTAAAATGTTTGCATGATATTTAATGCAATTGTATGTATATTTTACATAATATTTAACACTTTTTTTCTACAAACTTTTTGTGTATTTTTAACAGATTTGTTGCATAATATTGACGCAATTTTATTCAAACATATTTTTAACTTAATTTTACGGCTTTCTTAATGGAATTCAGCATATTTTTGTGGAATATTATTGTGCATAATTCTTAACATAGTTTACGTATTTTAACGGGAATGTATTTTGAAGCATTTTTAACAACTTTTTGTGTCGTGTTTATCAGAACTTAATATATTTTTTACATAATCTAACATATTTTAACATTATTTTCAAGGCATTTTTAACATAATTCTTATGCAATTTTACATAATTGTGTCTTTTTTTACATAATCCTACACATTTGTACATATTTTTTAATGCATTTAAAAAAAAGGCCTATTTTATGTAATTTAAATTATTTACATAATTTTGATGCATTTTAAACACAATATATGAATAGTATGTATATTTACATATATTTTTACATAATCAAATGTATTTTTACATTATTTTAAATATATTGTTAAAATGTTTGCATAATATTTAATGCAATTGTATGTATATTTTACATAATATTTAACACTTTCTTTCGACAAACTTTTTGTGTATTTTTAACAGATTTGTTGCATAATATTGACACAATTTTATGCTAACATATTTTTAACTTAATTTTACGGCTTTCTTAATGGAATTTAGCATATTTTTGTGGAATATTAATGTGCATGATTCTTAACATAGTTTACGTATTTTAACATGAATGTATTTTGAAGCATTTTTAACAATTTTTTTGGTGTCGTGTTTATCAGAACTTAATATATTTTTTACATAATCTAACATATTTTAACATTATTTTCAATGCATTTTTAACATAATTCTTATGCAATTTTACATAATTGTGTCTTTTTTTTTTACATAATCCTACACATTTGTACATATTTTTAATGCATTTTTTTTAAACAAAAAGGCCCATTTTATGTAATTTAAATTATTTACATAATTTTGATGCATTTTAAACACAATATATGAATAGTATGTATATTTACATATATCTTTACGTAATCGAATGTATTTTGACATTATTTTAAATATATTTTTAAAATGTTTGCATAATATTTAATGCAATTGTATGTATATTTTACATAATATTTCACACTTTCTTTCTACAAACTTTTTGTGTATTTTTAACAGATTTGTTGCATAATATTGACGCAATTTTATTCAAACATATTTTTAACTTAATTTTACGGCTTTCTTAATGGAATTTAGCATATTTTTGTGGAATATTATTGTGCATAATTCTTAACATAGTTTACGTATTTTAACATTAATGTATTTTGAAGCATTTTTACAAAATGTTTTTGTGTCGTGTTTATCAGAACTTAATATATCTTTTACATAATCTAACATATTTTAACATTATTTTCAATGCATTTTTAACATAATTCTTATGCAATTTTACATAATTGTGTCTTTTTTTTACATAATCCTACACATTTGTACATATTTTTAATGCATTTAATAAAAAAGGCCTATTTTATGTAATTTAAATTATTTACATAATTTTGATGCATTTTAAACACAATATATGAGTAGTATGTATATTTACATATATATTTACGTAATCAAATGTATTTTTACATTATTTCAAATATATTGTTAAAATGTTTGCATAATATTTAATGCAATTGTATGTATATTTTACATAATATTTCACACTTTTTTTCTACAAACTTTTTGGGTATTTTTAACAGATTTGTTGCATAGTATTGACGCAATTTTATTCAAACCTATTTTTAACTTAATTTTAGGCTTTCTTAATGGAATTTAGCATATTTTTGTGGAATATTATTGTGCATAATTCTTAACATAGTTTACGTATTTTAACATGAATGTATTTTGAAGCATTTAAAAAAAAAAATTTTGTGTCGTGTTTATCAGAACTTAATATATTTTGTACATAATCTAACATATTTTAACATTATTTTCAATGCATTTTTAACACTTTTTTCTACAAACGTTTTGTGTATTTTTTAACAGATTTGTTGCATAATATTGACGCAATTTTATTTAAACATATTTTTAACTTAATTTTACGGCTTTCTTAATGGAATGTAGCATATTTTTAGCATATTTTTGTGGAATATTATTGTGCATAATTCTTAACATAGTTTACGTATTTTAACATGAATGTATTTTTTTTTGTGTCGTGTTTATCAGAACTTAATATATTTTTTACATAATCTAACATATTTTAACATTATTTTCAATGCATTTTTAACATAATTCTCGCTAGCATGGGGGGATTCTTCGCTGGCTACATCCAGCGGCCTCCAAAGCAGCGGAGTTAAGTGCCAGCGTGGACCGTCAACGGAAGACACGTAAGCGGTGTGAGCGGAAGCAGAAGCGGGGATGCCGAGCGGGGCTAACAACAAAGCGAAAGGCTAATCCTCAAAGAAGCGCTAGTCCGGGTGAGAAGTTAGTTAAAATAGAACTAGCCAGCGCCAGGCTGGATAATACCTGCACACATAGCAACTATTTTAGAACAATACACAACTCAAAAAATGTTTTTTCTGTGTCAGAAGTAGACATGCACTCTACTGAGGTGGCAAGTTATGATGCGTTCGGTTTATCACAGCATCAAGCAAACAATCGGAAAATTCCCGTCATATCAATTCCTAGATATGGTCGTAATTATTTAAATTGCACTACACATAATAAACACAACATTATTAATATTGCTACTACGGATAATTTCAACAAAAACTCCTCAAAACAGCCCACTACCTATAATATGGGCTTCTTAAACATAAGATCATTATCTTCCAAAACGTTATTAGTTAATGAGGTCATTAGAGACAATAATCTTGACGTTATTGGTCTCGCCGAGACCTGGCTCAAACCAGACGATTTCTTTGCGCTGGGTGAGGCGTCTCCTCCTGGCTATGCGGGAGCGCATATTGCCCGTCCCATTAAAAGGGGTGGGGGAGTTGCACTCATCCACAATAAAAACTTTAATCTTACCCCGAACCTAAATAATAAATATAACTCGTTTGAGATGCTTACTATGAGGTTTGTCACACCGCTGCCTCTCCACCTGGCTGTTATCTACCGCCCCCCAGGACCCAATTCGGACTTCATCAGTGAATTTTCAGAGTTCGTTGCTGATTTAGTGACGCACGCCGACAATATAATCATAATGGGGGACTTTAATATCCATATGAATACCCCATCGGACCCTCAGTGCATGGCGCTCCAGACTATAATTGATAGCTGTGGTCTTACACAAATAATAAATGAACCTACGCATCGCAACGGAAATACGATAGATCTAGTGCTGGTCAGGGGTGTCACCACCTCCAAAGTTACGATACTCCCGTATACTAAAGTAATGTCCGATCATTACCTTATAAAATTCGAAGTTCTGACTCATTGTCAACAAACTAATAATAATAACTACTATAGCAGCCGCAACATTAATGCTGCCACAACGATGACTCTTGCTGGCCTACTGCCTTCGGTAATGGCACCATTCCCAAACTATGTCGGCTCTATTGATAACCTCACTAACAACTTTAACGACGCCCTGCGCGACACCATTGATAGTATAGCACCGCTAAAGCTTAAAAGAGCCCCTAAAAGGCGCACCCCATGGTTTACAGAAGAAACTAGAGCCCATAAATTATCATGTAGAAAGCTGGAACGCAAATGGCGCGCTACTAAACTTGAGGTTTTCCATCAAGCATGGAGTGATAGTTTAACAACTTATAAACACATGCTTACCCTAGCTAAAGCTAAATATTACTCAAATCTCATCCACCTCAACAAAAATGATCCGAAATTTTTGTTTAGTACAGTAGCATCGCTAACCCAACAAGGGACTCCTCCCAGTAGCTCCACCCACTCAGCAGATGATTTTATGAATTTCTTTAATAAGAAAATTGAACTCATTAGAAAGGAGATTAAAGACAATGCATCGCAGCTACAACTGGGTTCTATTAACACAGATACGACTGTATCTACGAAGGATACCGCCCTCCAAAATAGTTTCTCTCTCTTTGATGAAATAACATTAGAGGAATTGTTAAGATGTGTCAATGGGACAAAACAAACAACATGTTTACTTGACCCATTTCCTGGGAAACTTATTAAGGAGCTTTTTGTATTATTAGGTCCATCAGTGCTAAATATTATAAACTTATCACTCTCCTCTGGCACTGTTCCACTAGCATTCAAAAAAGCGGTTATTCATCCTTTGCTCAAAAGACCTAACCTCGATCCTGACCTCATGGTAAACTACCGGCCGGTGTCCCACCTTCCGTTTATCTCGAAAATCCTCGAAAAAATTGTCGCACAGCAGCTAAATGAACACTTGGTGTCTAACAATCTCTGTGAACCTTTTCAATCCGGTTTCAGGGCAAATCACTCTACGGAGACAGCCCTCGCAAAAATGACTAATGATCTACTGCTAACGATGGATTCTGATGCGTCATCTATGTTGCTGCTTCTTGATCTTAGCGCTGCTTTCGATACCGTCGATCATAATATTTTATTAGAGCGTATCAAAACACGTATTGGCATGTCAGACTTAGCCTTGTCGTGGTTTAACTCCTATCTTACTGACAGGATGCAATGCGTCTCCCATAACAATGTGACCTCGGACTATGTTAAGGTAACGTGCGGAGTCCCCCAAGGTTCGGTTCTTGGCCCTGCACTCTTTAGTATTTACATGCTGCCGCTAGGCGACATCATACGCAAATACGGTGTTAGCTTTCATTGCTATGCTGATGACACCCAACTCTACATGCCCCTAAAGCTGACCAACACGCCGGATTGTAGTCAGCTGGAGGCGTGTCTTAATGAAATTAAACAATGGATGTCTGCTAACTTCTTGCAACTCAACACTAAGAAAACGGAAATGCTGATTATCGGTCCTGCTAAACACCGACATTTATTTGATAATACCACCTTAACATTTGACAACCAAACAATTACACAAAGCGACTCAGTAAAGAATCTGGGTATTATCTTCGACCCAACTCTCTCCTTTGAGTCACACATTAAGAGTGTTACTAAAACGGCCTTCTTTCATCTCCGTAATATCGCTAAAATTCGTTCCATTTTGTCCACTAGCGACGCTGAGATCATTATTCATGCATTCGTTACGTCTCGTCTCGATTACTGTAACGTATTATTTTCGGGTCTCCCTATGTCTATCATTAAAAAATTACAGTTGGTACAAAATGCGGCTGCTAGACTTTTGACAAGAACAAGAAAGTTTGATCATATTACGCCTATACTGGCTCACCTGCACTGGCTTCCTGTGCACTTAAGATGCGACTTTAAGGTTTTACTACTTACGTATAAAATACTACACGGTCTAGCTCCAGCCTATCTTACCGATTGTATTGTACCATATGTCCCGGCAAGAAATCTACGTTCAAAGAACTCCGGCTTATTAGTGATTCCCAGAGCCCAAAAAAAGTCTGCGGGCTGTAGAGCGTTTTCTATTCGGGCTCCAGCACTATGGAATGCCCTCCCGGTAACAATTAGAGATGCTACCTCAGTAGAAACATTTAAGTCCCATCTTAAAACTCATTTGTATACTCTAGCCTTTGAATAGCCCCCCTTTTTTTAGACCAGTTGATCTGCCGTTTCTTTTCTTTTCTCCTCTGCTGCCCCCTATCCCTTGTGGAGGGGAAGACACACAGATCCGGTGGCCATGGATGGGGTGCTGGCTGTCCGGGGTCGGGACCCGGGGTGGACCGCTCGCCTGTATATTGGTTGGGAACATCTCTGCGCTGCTGACCCGTCTCCGCTCGGGATGGTTTCCTGCTGACCCCACTGTGGACTGGACTCTTACTGTTATGCTGGATCCACTATGGACTGGACTCTCACAATATTATGTTAGACCCACTCGACATCCATTGCATTCGGTCTCCCTAGAGGGGGGGGGTTACCCACATATGCGGTCCTCTCCAAGGTTTCTCATAGTCATTCACATCGACGTCCCACTGGGGTGAGTTTTTCCTTGCCCTTATGTGGGCTATACCGAGGATGTCGTTGTGGCTTGTGCAGCCCTTTGAGACACTTGTGATTTAGGGCTATATAAATAAACATTGATTGATTGATTGATAATTCTTATGCAATTTTACATAATTGTGTCTTTTTTTTTTTTACATAATCCTACATATTTGTACATATTTTTAATGCATTTAAAAAAAAAGGCCCATTTTATGTAATTTAAATTATTTACATAATTTTGATGCATTTTAAACACAATATATGAATAGTATGTATATTTACATATATTTTTACGTAATCAAATGTATTTTTACATTATTTTAAATATATTGTTAAAATGTTTGCATAATATTTAATGCAATTGTATGTATATTTTACATAATATTTAACACTTTCTTTCTACAAACTTTTTGTGTATTTTTAACAGATTTGTTGCACAATATTGACGCAATTTTATTCAAACATATTTTTAACTTAATTTTACGGCTTTCTTAATGGAATTTAGCATATTTTTGTGGAATATTATTGTGCATAATTCTTAACATAGTTTACGTATTTTAACATGAATGTATTTTGAAGCAATTTTAACAATTTTTTTTGTGTCGTGTTTATCAGAACTTAATATATTTTGTACATATTTTAACATTATTTTCAATGCATTTTTAACATAATTCTTATGCAATTTTACATAATTGTGTCTTTTTTTTTTACATAATTCTACATATTTGTACATATTTTTAATGCATTTTTATAAAAAGGCCTATTTTATGTAATTTAAATTATTTACATAATTGTGATGCATTTTAAACACAATATATGAGTAGTATGTATATTTACATATATCTTTACGTAATCTAATGTATTTTTACATTATTTTAAATATATTGTTAAAATGTTTGCATAATATTTAATGCAATTGTATGTATATTTTACATAATATTTAACACTTTTTTTCTACAAACTTTTTGTGTATTTTTAACAGATTTGTTGCATAATATTGATGCAATTTTATTCAAACATATTTTTAACTTAATTTTAGGCTTTCTTAATGGAATTTAGCATATTTTTGTGGAATATTATTGTGCATAATTCTTAACATAGTTTACGTATTTTAACATGAATGTATTTTGAAGCATTTAAAAAAAAAAATTTGTGTCGTGTTTATCAGAACTTAATATATTTTGTACATAATCTAACATATTTTAACATTATTTTCAATGCATTTTTAACATAATTCTTATGCAATTTTACATAATTGTGTCTTTTTTTTTTACATAATCCTACACATTTGTACATATTTTTAATGCATTTAAAAAAAAAAGGCCTATTTTATGTAATTTAAATTATTTACATAATTATGATGCATTTTAAACACAATATATGAGTAGTATGTATATTTACATATATCTTTACGTAATCAAATGTATTTTTACATTATTTTAAATATATTGTTAAAATGTTTGCATGATATTTAATGCAATTGTATGTATATTTTACATAATATTTCACACTTTCTTTCTACAAACTTTTTGTGT